>NW_021822673.1:441716-496716 GCF_901001165.1 Salmo trutta
AGGGGTCCTAAACAGAGCATATGCAATTTGTCTGCCCCCTTTCTTCCCTTCCACAACCCCCCCCCCCCCCCCCCCTAAAAAAAAACCCTGCTAACAAAAGTGTGCTTGTCCCAGCCAGGCATTTTCCACATTCCTGGCCCCGGCAGGCATTTCTCTCCTCTAAAAA
The DNA here is from genome assembly GCF_901001165.1 of Salmo trutta. Classification (NCBI taxonomy): domain Eukaryota; kingdom Metazoa; phylum Chordata; class Actinopteri; order Salmoniformes; family Salmonidae; genus Salmo; species Salmo trutta. The sequence goes on from NW_021822673.1 coordinate 441,883, forward strand.
GAGCCCTTCGGTAAATTCCCCCTAATCGCTGGGTTTAGCCCTGATAGGTGACATTCATCGCTCTGTTTGGTAGAGGGGAGGAGGGGGGGAGAGCAGTGAACAGGGTGGGTGGGTGGGAGAGAAATGGGGGAAGGGTGGGGGAGGGGATGTTACTGGGTGGCGCAGGTCAGTTGTTCTGTTGGGTCTGGGGGGGAGGGAGGTCTGGGTAAAAGGGGTTTCTCTGTTCCTCTCTCTGCAAAGTGATTGGTGGCTGTATTCAACTGTGTTACATTGTTTTTGGAGGGTTTTTTTTTGTTCGTTGGAAGTTTTGAGGGAGTCTGTCTGAAGTTTGTCTCTGAGGTAAACTGCTATATCACGGCCATCAGACTGTTAAATAGACATCCCTAGCCAGCCTCCCCCCAGTACCCTGAACTATAGTCACTATTACTAGTCTCCCCCAGTACCCTGAACTATAGTCACTGTTACTAGTCTCCCCCAGTACCCTGAACTATAGTCACTGTTACTAGTCTCCCCCAGTACCCTGAACTATAGTCACTGTTACTAGTCTCCCCCAGTACCCTGAACTATAGTCACTGTTACTAGTCTCCCCCAGTACCCTGAACTATAGCCACTGTTACTAGTCTCCCCCAGTACCCTGAACTATAGTCACTGTTACTAGTCTCCCCCAGTACCCTGAACTATAGTCACTGTTACTAGTCCCCCCAGTACCCTGAACTATAGTCACTATTACTAGTCTCCCCCAGTACCCTGAACTATAGTCACTGTTACTAGTCTCCCCCCAGTACCCTGAACTATAGTCACTGTTACTAGTCTCCCCCAGTACCCTGAACTATAGTCACTGTTACTAGTCTCCCCCAGTACCCTGAACTATAGTCACTATTACTAGTCTCCCCCAGTACCCTGAACTATAGTCACTGTTACTAGTCTCCCCCCAGTACCCTGAACTATAGTCACTGTTACTAGTCTCCCCCAGTACCCTGAACTATAGTCACTGTTACTAGTCTCCCCCCAGTACCCTGAACTATAGTCACTGTTACTATTCTCCCCCAGTACCCTGAACTATAGTCACTGTTACTAGCCTCCCCCAGTACCCTGAACTATAGTCACTGTTACTAGTCTCCCCCCAGTACCCTGAACTATAGTCACTGTTACTAGTCTCCCCCAGTACCCTGAACTATAGTCACTGTTACTAGTCTCCCCCAGTACCCTGAACTATAGTCACTTTACTAGTCTCCCCCAGTACCCTGAACTATAGTCACTGTTACTAGTCTCCCCCCAGTACCCTGAACTATAGTCACTGTTACTAGTCTCCCCCAGTACCCTGAACTATAGTCACTGTTACTAGTCTCCCCCAGTACCCTGAACTATAGTCACTGTTACTAGTCTCCCCCCAGTACCCTGAACTATAGTCACTGTTACTAGTCTCCCCCCAGTACCCTGAACTATAGTCACTGTTACTAGTCTCCCCCCAGTACCCTGAACTATAGTCACTGTTACTAGTCTCCCCCAGTACCCTGAACTATAGTCACTGTTACTAGTCTCCCCCAGTACCCTGAACTATAGTCACTATTACTAGTCTCCCCCAGTACCCTGAACTATAGTCACTGTTACTAGTCTCCCCCCAGTACCCTGAACTATAGTCACTGTTACTAGTCTCCCCAGTACCCTGAACTATAGTCACTGTTACTAGTCTCCCCCAGTACCCTGAACTATAGTCACTGTTACTAGTCTCCCCCAGTACCCTGAACTATAGTCACTGTTACTAGTCTCCCCCCAGTACCCTGAACTATAGTCACTGTTACTAGTCTCCCCAGTACCCTGAACTATAGTCACTGTTACTAGTCTCCCCCAGTACCCTGAACTATAGTCACTGTTACTATTCTCCCCCAGTACCCTGAACTATAGTCACTGTTACTAGTCTCCCCCCAGTACCCTGAACTATAGTCACTGTTACTAGTCTCCCCCAGTACCCTGAACTATAGTCACTGTTACTAGCCTACCCCCAGTACCCTGCCCTGAACTATAGTCACTGTTACTAGTCTCCCCCCAGTACCCTGAACTATAGTCACTGTTACTAGTCTCCCCCCAGTACCCTGAACTACTGTTACTAGTCTATTTACTATATTCTCAGGACTCTGACATTGCTCGTCGTAATATTCCTATATTTCCCAATTCCCTTCTTTTACTTTAAGATTTGTGTTTATCGTTACATATTACTGCAGTGTAGGAGCTAAGAACACAAGCATTTCACTACACACGCAATAACATCTGCTGAATACGTGAATGTGACCAATAACATCTGCTGAATATGTGAATGTGACCAGTAACATCTGCTGAATATGTGAATGTGACCAATAACATCTGCTGAATATGTGTATGGACCAATAACATCTGCTGAATATGTGAATGTGACCAATAACATCTGCTGAATATGTGTATGGACCAATAACATCTGCTGAATATGTTTATGGACCAATAACATCTGCTGAATATGTGATTGGACCAATAACATCTGCTGAATTGTGTATGGACCAATAACATCTGCTGAATTTGTGTATGGACCAATAACATCTGCTGAATATGTTTATGGACCAATAACATCTGCTGAATATGTTTATGGACCAATAACATCTGCCAAATATGTGAATGTGACCAATAACATTTCATTTGATTTGATTTGATAGGACTGTCTAGTTACCAGAACGCTTTACTTTCTGTGTGTTGTAAACAAATAGTATTTATTTATCTCACTAGAGTTGCAAAGATCCTCTCCTCTACAACAACAAACACAACTAAAACGTTCACACAACTTCTAGTGAACTAGAGGTTTTTTTCAAAATAAAAGCGTTGGTAGCAAAGTGAGTGATAACTCCACATAGCCTCCGTATGGGAGAGTTAGCGTCAGTCCTCTAGACACCCAGACAACAAAGAAGTGTGTGTGTGTGTGTATTTGTGTGTGTGTGTGTGTGTGTGTGTGTGTGTGTGTGTGTGTGGTGTGTGTTGTGTGTGTGTGTGGTGTGTAATAAGAATATCCTCTATAACAGAACAGGTCTGAGTGAGTGAGTGAGTGAGTGAGTGAGTGAGTGAGTGAGTGAGTGAGTGACTAACTGAGTGACTAACTGAGTGACTAACTGAGTGAGTGAGTGAGTGAGTGAGTGAGTGAGTGAGTGAGTGACTAACTGAGTGACTAACTGAGTGAGTGAGTGAGTGAGTGAGTGAGTGAGTGAGTGAGTGAGTGACTGACTGACTGACTGACTGACTGACTGACTGAGTGACTGAGTGACTCCTGAGGTGTTGCCAGATCCTGATGCGTATGTTGCCAGATAAGGTTTAATTCTTCTTCTGTTCAGTCCTGTGAACCCGGCTGCCCCGTAACCACCTAGCTGGATGTAGGGAAGTAGCCAGCGGGGTCCAGCTTAATGACGGACCACTCCCCCCTCCCAGCCCTCCAACCCGGCAGGGAGATTTATTTTCTTGTTTACTTCCACAAAATTGGGGTCTCCGAAGAGCTATAAAAATAACAGTTCAGAAGAGGAGGGGTAAGGAGGGAGGGAGAGAGGGGGGGGAGAGAGAGGGGGGAGAGAGAGAGGGAGAGAGAGAGGGAGAGGGGGGAGGGAGGGAGAGAGAGGGGGGGGAGAGAGAGAGGGGGGAGGGAGAGAGAGAGAGAGGGAGAGAGGGAGAGAGAGAGGGGGAGGGAGAGAGAGGGGGAGGGAGAGAGGGGGAGAGAGAGATGGGGAGGGAGGGAGAAAAGGAAAGGAAGTCACAGGAGGCTGTAGAAGGGAGGACAGCTCATAATAATAGCTGGAATGCAGTGAATGGAATCACATGGAACCATTAAGCCATTACTATGAGCCCGTCCTCCCCCAAATAAGGTGCCACCAGCCGCCTGTGATGGAAGTGTATGTAAAATGATCCCCTGTTTGGCGCTGGGAGGGAGGACGGGCTAGAGAGGGCTGTTACCTTAGAATGACTAGAATGTCTTGGAACCTCTGACCATGGTCATTTGCCTGTTCTACTGATCTGAATGGAGATGCCCAGTCTGTTCGACTGATCTGAATGGGGATGCCCAGCCTGTTCCACTGATCTGAATGGGGATGCCCAGCCTGTTCTACTGATCTGAATGGAGATGCCCAGCCTGTTCTACTGATCTGAATGGGGATGCCCGGCCTGTTCTACTGATCTGAATGGGGATGCCCAGCCTGTTCTACTGATCTGAATGGGGATGCCCGCTGTTCCACTGATCTGAATGGGGATGCCCCAGCCTGTTCTACTGATCTGGAATGGAGAGGCCAGCCTGTTCCACTGATCTGAATGGGGATGCCAAGACTGTTCTACTGATCTGAATGGGGATGCCTAGCCTGTTCTACTGATCTGAATGGGGATGCCCAGCCTGTTCTACTGATCTGAATGGGGAGGGCCCAGTCTGTTCTACTGATCTGAATGGGGATGCCCAGCCTGTTCTACTGATCTGAATGGGGATGCCCAGCCTGTTCTACTGATCTGAATGGGGATGCCCAGCCTGTCTACTGATCTGAATGGGGATGCCAGCCTGTTCTACTGATCTGAATGGGGATGCCCAGCCTGTTCTACTGATCTGAATGGGGATGCCCAGCTGTTCTACTGATCTGACTGGGGATGCCCCCAGCCTGTTCTACTGTTCTGAATGGGGATGCCCAGGCCTGTCTATCTTACTGACTTCTGAATGGGGATGCCCAGGCCTGTTCTACTATCTGAATGGGGATGCCCAGCCTGTTCTACTGATCTGAATGGGGAGGCCCCTGGCTGTTCTACTGATCTGAATGGGGATGCCCAGCCTGTCTACTGTTCTGAATGGGATGCCCAGCCTGTTCTACTTGATCTGAATGGGGTATGCCAGCCTGTTCTAGGCTGATCTGAATGGGGATGCCAGCCTGTTCTACTGATCTGAATGGGGGATGCCCAGCCTGTTCCTCACTGATCTGAATGGGGATGCCAGCCTGTTCTACTGATCTGAATGGGGATGCCCAGCCTGTTCGTACTGATCCTAGTTTCTATGGTGCAGCCAGCACAGTCTCCTGGATGTGTCAGAGAGAGAGAGGGGGCAGAGAGGAGAGAGAATGAGGCAGAGAGAGAAAGAGAGCAGAGAGAGAAAGAGAGGCAGAGAAGATAGAGAGAGCAGAGAGATAGAGAGAGAGAGGCAGAGGATAGAGAGAGGGCAGAGAGAGAAAGAGAGGCAGAGAGAGAGAGCCTAGGTGGGCTTACAGTAGGTATGTCTTTATTAAGTTAATCCTCCTCTTGGTACAAGCTGGTGGGTTTAAACGGGCACAGCCGCCAGGTTCTCAGTCAGTCAGAGTGTAGGATTGTTCTGCTCTAACTTGGCTTAGTCCTTAGTTCTGCCCTGGCACGCACCACTCAGAATCTGCCCGGACTTGGCAGCTGCTCCCTCACACGCTACCTTTGGATCTTGATCAGGATTGGTGCCATGTAGGGCTACCTATTATCTTACCTGTTAACTTGGGGATCAGGCTACCTATTAGCTTAGCTGTTAGCTTACCTGTGAGCATGGTATCCAGGTTACTTGTGAGCGTTGGTGTCCAGGCTACCTGTGAGCTTGTATCCAGCTACCTGTGAGCATGGTGTCCAGGCTACCTGTGAGCTCGGTGTCCAGGCTACTGTGAGCATGGTGTCCAGGCTACCTGTGAGCATGGTGTCCAGCTACCTGTAGCAAGGGTGTCCAGGCTACCTGTGAGCCTGGTGTCCAGGCTACCTGTGAGCCTGGTGTCCAGGCTACCTGTGAGCTCATTGTCCAGGCTACCTGTGAGCTCGTTGTCCTGTCTACCTGTGAGCCTGGTGTCCAGGCTACCTGTGAGCCTGGTGTCCAGGCTACCTGTGAGCTCGGTGTTCAGGTTACCTGTGAGCCTGGTGTCCAGGCTACCTGTGAGCCTGGTGTCCAGGCTACCTGTGCCAGGAGCGTCCTAACTCCATGGCAACACCTATCTGTCAGTCCCCCAGTGTTCTATCATGAAGTAGTGGTTAGTTGTGTGGTGATGTACAGTATGACGTCAGAGGGTGACGGGGCTAATTGACCAATAACTCACGAGGGTGTGTGGTATATGGCCGATTTACCACGGCTAAGGGCTGTTCTTAGGGCACGACACATCGCTTATACCACAAAACCCCCTGAGGTGCCTTATTGCTATTATAAACTGATTACCAACGTAATTAGAGCAGTACAAAATACATGTTATGTCATAGCCGTGGTCAGCATAGTCAGCATTCAAGGCTAGAACCACCCAGTTTCTAATAGAATATAGTTCATCCTGCTCTGTTTATACCACAGTAGTGTAAGTCCCTATTGGCAACATATACTCTACACTCTTAGCAAAAACATAAGGTGCAATAGTATATACAACCTTAGAGGGTTCTTCGCCTGTCCCCATAGGAGAACCCTTTGAAGAACCCTTTTAGGTAGCACTCTGTTGGGTTCCATGTAGAAACCTTTCCCCAGAGGGTTCTACGTGGAACCAAAAAGGGTTCTCCTGTGGGGGACAGTGGAAGAACCATTTTTTCTAAGAGTGTAGTTTTGACCAGGGCCCATAGTGGACTGATTACAGTGAAGCTGTTAGTGTTAGGATGAGCTCAAAGACTGTAACAAGATCTAACTTCCTGTCTGACATACCTGCTTATCTTGCTGCTAGTCCACTGATATAGAGCATGGTAGGAGGGAGGGAGGGAGGCAGGGAGGGGAGGGAGGGAGGGAGGGGGGGGAGGCAGGGAGGGGAGGGGGGGGGGGAGGGAGGGGAGGGAGGGAGGGCTGGGAGGGAGGGAGGGAGAGGGGGAGGGAGGGAGGGAGGCAGGGAGGGGAGGCAGGGAGGGGAGGGAGGGAGGGAGGGAGGGAGAGGGAGGGAGGGCTGGGAGGGAGGGAGGGAAACAGGTTGGCTCTGGCACAAACTACGTCTGGTGCATTCCAGGAAGGGAGAGAGAGAACGACTGGAAAGACGTGAGAGAGAGGAAGTGAGAGAGAGAGGAAGTGAGAGAGAGAGAGGAAAGTGAGAGAGAGAGGAAGTGAGAGAGAGAGGAAGTGAGAGAGAGAGGAAGTGAGAGAGAGAGGAAGTGAGAGAGAGAGGAAGTGAGAGAGAGAGGAAGTGAGAGAGAGAGGAAGTGAGAGAGAATTTATCTAGATGTTTTTTCTCTTTCTCTTTCCAAGACGTGTAGTTCTATGAAGTGGATCCTGGACATCAGAACAGGCACTACGTCTTGCTCATGTTTCTGTTTCAGCTCCGCCCCGTTGTTACAGCCTCCCAAATGGAACCCTATTCCCATATGGGCCCTGGTCAAAAGTAGTGCACTAAGTAGAGAATAGGGTGCTATTTGGAATGCAAACAGACAGACACTGTGGCTGTTGTTATTCTTCTAGAAGCAGGATGTGGCAGAGCTTGCAACTGGCATCCAAGTTCCGCTTGGAAAGAAGTAGGGAATTGACCGTAGCCCTACTTGGCTCTGAGTGGAAAGGCTGTCTGTCTCTGTCCCTGTCTCTGTGTCTGTCTGTCTGTCTCTTCACTAATAATATAACATGGAACTTCTCAATTCAATTTCACTAGATAATAAACAAAAGTGAAATCAACAATCAAAATTATTCTCTCTCCTAGGCTCTCTCTCTCTCTCTCTCTCTCTCTCTCTCTCGTTCTGTTAGACCAGGTAGTGTTCTGTTAGACCAGGTAGTGTTCTGTTAGACCAGGTAGTGTTCTGTTAGACAGGGTAGTGTTCTGTCTAGACCAGGTAGTGTTCTGTTAGACCAGGTAGTGTTTCTGTTAGACCAGGTAGTGTTCTGTTAGACCAGGTAGTGTTCTGTTAGACCAGGTAGTGTTCTGTTAGACCAGGTAGTGTTCTGTTAGACCAGGTAGTGTTCTGTTAGACCAGGTAGTGTTCTGTTTAGACCAGGTAGTGTTCTGTTAGACCAGGGTACTGTGTTCTGTTAGACCAGGTAGTGTTCTGTTAGACCAGGTAGTGTCTGTTAGACCAGGTAGTGTTCTGTTAGACCAGGTAGTGTTCTGTTAGACCAGGTAGTGTTCTGTTAGACCAGGTAGTGTTTCTGTTAGACCAGGTAGTGTTTCTGTTAGACCAGGTAGTGTTCTGTTAGACCAGGTAATGTTCTGTTAGACCAGGTAGTGTTCTGTTAGACCAGGTAGTGTTCTGTTAGACCAGGTAGTGTTCTGTTAGACCAGGTAGTGTTCTGTTAGACCAGGTATGTTCTGTTAGACCAGGTAGTGTTCTGTTTAGACCAGGTAGTGTTCTGTTAGACCAGGTAGTGTTCTGTTAGACCAGGTAGTGTTCTGTTAGACCAGGTAGTGTTCTGTTAGACCAGGTAGTGTTCTGTTAGGCCAGGTAGTGTTTCTGTTAGACCAGGTAGTGTTCTGTTAGACCAGGTAGTGTTCTGTTAGACCAGGTAGTGTTCGTTAGACCAGGTAGTGTTCTGTTAGACCAGGTAATGTTCTGTTAGACCAGGTAGTGTTCTGTTAGACCAGGTAGTGTTCTGTTAGACCAGGTAGTGTTTCTGTTAGACCAGGTAGTGTTCTGTTAGACCAGGTAGTGTTCTGTTAGACCAGGTAGTGTTCTGTTAGACCAGGTAGTGTTCTGTTAGACCAGGTAGTGTTCTGTTAGACAGGTAGTGTTCTGTTAGACCAGGTAGTGTTCTGTTAGACCAGGTAGTGTTCTGTTAGACCAGGTAGTGTTCTGTTAGACCAGGTAGTGTTCTGTTAGACCAGGTAGTGTTCTGTTAGACCAGGTAGTGTTCTGTTAGACCAGGTAGTGTTTCTGTTAGACCAGGTAGTGTTCTGTTAGACCAGGTAGTGTTTCTGTTAGACAGGTAGTGTTCTGTTAGACCAGGTAGTGTTTCTGTTAGACCAGGTAATGTTCTGTTAGACCAGGTAGTGTCTGTTAGACCAGGTAGTGTTCTGTTAGACCAGGTAGTGTTCTGTTAGACAGGTAATGTTCTGTTAGACAGGTAGTGTTTCTGTTAGACCAAGGTAGTGTTCTGTTAGACCAGGTAGTGTTTCTGTTAGGACCAGGTAGTGTTTCTGTTAGACCAGGTAATGTTCTGTTAGACCAGGTAGTGTTTCTGTTAGACCAGGTAATGTTCTGTTAGACCAGGTAGTGTTTCTGTTAGACCAGGTAGTGTTGTTAGACAGGTCGTGTCTGTTAGACCAGGTAGTGTTCTGTTAGACCAGGTAGTGTTCTGTTAGACCAGGTAGTGTTCTGTTAGACCAGGTAGTGTTTTACTTTACTACGTTCCTAAAGTAAATTCTGTACTTTTTACTCCATTCGTTCCTCCTGACAACCAAAAGTACAGGACAGGAAAATGGTCTAATTCACACACTTATCAAGAGAACATCCCTAGTCATCCCTGCTGCCTCTGATCTGGCGGACTCACTGAACACATGCTTCGTTTTTAAATGATGTCTGGTTGTTGGCTCGCACCCCTGGCTTTCTGTAAATAAATCAAAAATACTAGAAAATGTGGCTGTCTGTTTTGCTTAATATAAGAAATTTGAAGTTATTTATTCTCACTTAGGTGTTCCTTTTGTCCAGGTGGGAAACGGCAGTGTGGAGTGCAGTAGAGATTGCATCATCTGTGGTTCTGTTGGGGTGATATGCAAATTGGAGTGGTTCTAGGGTTTCTGGGATAATGGTGTTGATGTGGTACATGACCAGCCTTTCAAAGCATTTCATGGCTCCAGACGTGAGTGCTACGGGTCGGTAGTCATTTAGGCAGGTTACCTTAGTGTTCTTGGGCACAGGGACTATGGTGGTCTGCTTGAAACATGTTGGTATTACAGACTCAGACATGGAGAGGTTGAAAATGTCAGTGAAGACACTTGCAAGTTGGTCAACGCATGCTCTGAGTACACGTCCTGTTAATCCGTCTGGCCCTGCGGCCTTGTGAATGTTGATCTTTTTAAAGGTCTTACTCACATCGGCTGCGGAGAGCTTGATCACACAGTCGTCCAGAACAGCTGATGCTCTCATTCATGTTTCAGTATTACTTGCCTCGAAGCGAGCATAGAAGCTATTTAGCCCATCGTGTCCCTGGGCAGCTCTCGGTTGTGCTTCCATTTGTAGTCTGTAATAGTTTGCAAGGCCCTGCCACATCCGACGAACATCGGAGCCGGTGTAGTACGATTCGATCTTAGTCCTGTATTGATGTTTTGCCTGTTTGATGGTTTGTCGATTTTGATTTCGTATAAGCTTACGGGTTAGAGTTCCGCTCCTTGAAAGCGGCAGCTCTACCCTTTAGCTCAGTGCAATGTTGCCTGTAATCCATGGCTTCTGGTTGGGGTATGTACGCACAGTCACTGTGGGGACGACGTCCTCGATGCACTTATTGATAAGGCCAGTGACTGATGTGGTGTACTCCTCAATGCCATCGGAAGAGTCCCGGAACACGTTCCAGTCTGTGATAGCAAAACAGTCCTGTAGTTTATCATCTGCTTCATCTGACCACTTTTTTTATAGACCAAGTCACTGGTGCTTCCTGCTTTAATTTTTGCTTGTAAGCATGAATCAGGAGGATAGAATTACGGTCAGATTTGCCAAATGGAGGGCGAGGGAGAGCTTTGTATCTGTGGAGTAAAGCTGGTCTAGAGTTTTTTCCCTCTGGTTGAACATTTAACATGCTAATAGAAATGAGGTAAAACTGATTTAAGTTTCCCTGCATTAAAGTTAGACCTCGGCCACTAGGAGCACCACCTCTGGATGAGCGTTTCCTTTTTGCTTATGGCGGTATACAGCTCATTGAGTGTGGTTTTAGTGCCAGTATCGGTCTGTGGTGGTATGTAGACAGCTACGAAAAATACAGATGAAAATTCTCTAGGTAGATAGCGTGGTCTACAGCTTATCATGAGATACTCTACCTCAGGTGGGCAAAACCTCAAGACTTCCTTAGATATCGTGCACCAGCTGTTGTTTACAAATACACATAGGCCACTGCCCCATGTCTTACCAGAGACTGCTGTTCCGTTGGTAGGATATACGTGCTCTCAGTTCCTCCCATTTATTTTCCAGGGATTGAACGTTGGCTAACAGTACAGATGGCAAAAGGCAGATTAGCCACTCGTTGCCTGATCCTCACAATGCACCCCGATCTCTTTCCGTGAAACGTCTGCTTCTTTCTCCTGTGAATGATGGGGATGAGGGCCTGTTCGGGTGTATGGAGTATATCCTTCCCGTCCGACTAATTAAAGAAAAATTATTTGTCCAATTCGAGGTGAGTAATTGCTGTTTTCGGTCATAAGAGACGGTAGCAGCAACATTACGTACAAAATTAGTTACAAACAATGCGAAAAAATAAATAAAAATAGCACGATTGGTTAACAGCCAATAAACGGCAGCCATCCTCTCCGACGCCATCTTTCTTTCATGGCATCATGTGTTTGATGTATTTGATACCATTCCACTGATTCCGCTCCAGCTATTACCACGAGCCCGTCCTCCCCAATTAAAGGTGCCTCCAGCCTCCTGTGGTGCATGTGTGTTCCGTGACGGCCCACAGTAACATAGTAACGGAGTAAACAACACCATGAGCAGGTTTCTCTCAGCATCGTTAGTGTTTAAACTCACACCATTAAAGATAGAGATCACACACCATGACCCTGTGGCTACCTTCTGGCTGTATCCCAAATAACACCCTATTTCCATCACATCTAGTGCACTATATAGACACTACCCTTTGGCTGTCCTACTATACAGGGAACTGGGTGCCATTTTGGATGGACCCTGTGACCCAAACCAGAGATGTCTATTTCTTTAACACCCAGTACACTCTGGTAAATAGGTAAAACACTCCGTGGCGTTGTTCTACGGTACATGGAATCCAAAAGGGTTCTGGAACCCAAAAGGGTTCCAAAAGAGTACTTTGGCTGTCATCATAGGAGAACCCTTTGAAGATCCCTTTTGGGTTCCAGATAAAATGCACTCTGTGGCAAGTGTTCTTCACTACATGGAATCCAAAAGGGTTCTGGAACTCAAAAAGGTTCCTTAAAGGGTTCTCCTACGAGGACAGCCAAAGAACCCTTTCAAGGCTCGGTCACACGCACCAATAGCATTTGTCTCCTGAGAGTACTTAGCACCTCTGAACAGAGTTCCAGCTATAATTTGGTGAACCGAGTGCAAACCAATTTTACATGTAGAATTGCGAAAAAATGTCGGCAGGTGGGCATCAACAGCGCGCTAAACGATCTGTAGATGAGCGGGAGATCCACATGCAGTGCGCAGTGTGCGACCCTTTACCGTAGGTTCTTTACAGAGGTTCCTCTTTTCTTTCTAGAAGCAGACTGTAGCCTTAAAGGGGGGCTAGAGAATAAAGATAATTTGTATGATCTGTCTGAAGGTTGGTCTGGGTGTATATCATCTAAAAGGTGGTTGGTTCAGTAAGAAGAGACATGTCTGACTTTGATTAGAGGAAGATTATTACCTAGGTAGTTTAGTAGGATCGGGGGGGGTGGTGGGCTTAGCTGAGACTGTTACTTAGTAACGGTCCGAGTCTAAACCACACGAAAGCAACACTAGACACTATGGAACACAAAGCTTTTACTGTCTCATCCTGGAATATACAAGGTCTGAGTTTATTATAAAATTATTACGGTACATACAGTGCATTTGGAAAGTGTTCAGATCCCTTGACTTTTTCCACATTTTGTTCCGTTACAGCCTTATTCTAAAATGGACTAAATTTAAAAAAAATCCTCATCAATCTACACACAATACCCCATAATGACAAAGCAAAAACTGAGTTTTTGAAATTTTAGCAAATGTATTAAAAATAAAAAACAGAATGTTGAAGGAATTGTACATAGACAAGATTGTGTTGAGGCACAGATCTGGAGAAGGGTACCAAAACATGTCTGCAGCATTGAAGGTACCCAAGAACACAGTGGCCTCCATCATTCTTAAATGGAAGAAGTTTGGAACCACCAACTCTTCCTATAGCTGGCTGCCCGGCCAAACTGAGCAATCGGGGGAGAAGGGCCTTGGTCAGGGAGGTGACCAAGAACCCGATGGTCACTCCGACAGAGCTCCAGAGTTCCTCTGTGGAGATGGGAGAACCTTCCAGAAGGACAACCACTAATCAGGCCTTTATGGTAGAGTGGCCAGACGGAAGCCACTCCTCAGTAAAAGGCACATGGCGGCCCGCATGGAGTTTGCCAAAAGGCACCTAAAGGACTCTGACTATGAGAAACAAGATTCTCTGGTCTGATGAAACCAAGATTGAATTCTTTGGCCTGAATGCCAAGCATCACGTCTGGAGGAAACCTGGCACCATCCCTACGGTGAAGCATGGTGGTGGCAGCATCATGCTTTGGGGAGGTTTTTCCATCGGGCATATACTGGGAGACTAGTCAGGATCAAGGGAAAGATGAACTGAGCAAAGTACATAGAGATCCTTGATGAAAACCTTCTCCAGAGCGCTCAGGACCTCAGACTAGGATGAAGGTTCACCTTCCAACAGGACAACAACCCTAAGCACACAGCCAAGACAACGCAGGAGTGGTTTCAGGACAAGTCTCTGAATGTCCCTGAGTGTCCCAGCCAGAGCCCGTACTTGAACCCAATCAAACATCTCTGGAGAGACCTGAAAATAGCTGTGCAGCGACGCTCCCCATCCAACCTGACAGAGCTTGAGAGGATCTGCAGAGAAGAATGGGAGAAACACCAAATACAGGTATGCCAAGCTTGTAGCATCATACCCAAGAAGACTCGAGGTTGTAATCGCTGCCAAAGTGCTTCAACAACATGTGATATTTCAGTTTTTTATTTTGAATATATTTGCAAAAATTGCCAAAACCTGTTTTTGCTTTGTCATTATGGGGTATTGTGTGTAGATTGATGTGGGACATTTAAAAAAAAGAATATGGCTGTAAAGTAACAACATGTGGAAAAAGTCAAGGGGTCTGAATTCTTTCAGAAAGTACTGGTCGGAGGTCATCTGCTTTTTGCCTAAAGAGCAGAGACCCAGACTTCATCAAAGACATTGGAAATGCAGACATTGTCATCCTACAAGAAACATGGAGGAGATGGACCGACTGGTTGCCCTCTAGGTTACAGAGAGCTGGTAGTCTCAAACTACCAGGAGTAAAACAGGGAAGAGACTCAAGGGGTATGCTAATTTGGTATAGAGCAGACCTAACCCACTCTATGAAATTAGTCAAAATAGGAACGTTTTACATCTGGCAAAAAATTTACGAGGAAATTATCTCAATAAAGAAAAATGTCCTCATGTGTGCTACCATATATTTCCCCAATAGAATCCCCATAGTTTAAAGAAGACTGCTTTTCCATCCTAGAGGGGGAGATGAACCATTTCCAGGCCCAGGGACATGTACTAGTCTATGGCGACCTAAATGCCAGAACTGGACAAGAACCTGACACTCTCAGCACACAGGGGGACAAACACCTACCTGCAGCTGATAGTATTCCCTCCCCAATATGCCGCCCTAGACACAACTTTTGACAAAACAACCAACAAAAATGGGCCACAACTCGGGCAGGTCTGTCACACACTGGGTCTGTCCATAGTCAATGGTAGGCTTTGAGGGGACTCCTATGGTAGGTACACCTACAGCTAATCTCTTGGCGGTAGTACTGTAGACTACTTTATCACCGACCTCAACCCAGAGTCTCTCAGAGCGTTCACTGTCAGCCCACTAACACCTCTCTCAGACCACAGCAAAATCAGTCTACTTAAACAGAGTGATACTCAATCGTGAGGCATTAAAGCCAAAGGAACTGAATAATATTAAGAAATGATATAGATGGAAGGAAAGTAGCTTAAAAATGTACCAAAAACTTCTTGGACAAAACATTTCACTGTAATAGTGAAGTTGTAAACATGGCAGTAGAAAGCCTAAACGGTATATTTTACCTTTCAGCTTCTCTATCAAATCTAAAAATGTCAAGCAGAAACCCTAAGAAAATTAACAACAATGAAAAATGGTTTGATGAAGAATGCAAAAACCTAAGAATGCTGAATCACTAAAACAATACAGAAATACACTATGGAAATAGAAGGAACAGCACGTCAGAAATCAGCTCAACGTAATTGAAGAATCCATAGACTCTAACCACTTCTGGGAAAATTGGTAAACTCTAAAGAAACAACATGAAGAGTTATCTATCCAAAACAGAGATGTATGGATAAACCACTTCTCTAATCTTTTTGGCTCTGTAACAAAGAATAAACAGCAAAAACATATACATGATCAATTACAAATGTTAGAATGAACTATTAAAAAGACTACCAGAACCCACTGGATTCTCCAATTACACTGAATGAACTACAGGACAAAATACAAACCCTCCAACCCCAAAAAGGCTGTGGTGTTGATGGTATCCTAAATGAAATGATAAAATATACAGACTTGAATTCCAATTGGCTATACTTAAACTCCTTAGCTCTGGTATCTTCTCCAATATTTAGAACCAAGGACTGATCACCACCAATCCACAAAAGTGGAGACAAATTTGACCCCAATAACTACCGTGGGATATGGGTCAACAGCAACCTTGGGAAAATCCTCTGCATTATCATTAACATCAGACTCATACATTTCCTCAGTGAAAACAATGTACTGAGCAAATTGGCATTTTACCAAATTACCGTACGACAGACCACGTATTCACCCTGCACACCCTAATTGACAAAACAAACAAACCAAAACAAAGGCAAAGTCTTCTCAGGCTTTGTTGATTTAAAAAAAAAAAAGCTTTTGACTCAATTTGCCATGAAGGTTTGCAATACAAATTGATTGAAAGAGGTGTTGGGGGAAAAACATACGACATTATAAAATCCATGTACGCAAACAACAAGTTGACAGTTAAAAATGGCAAAAAACAAACACATTTCATTCCACAGGGCCGTGGGGTGAGACAGGGCCGTGGGGTGAGACAGGGCCGTGGGGTGAGACAGGGCCGTGGGGTGAGACAGGGCCGTGCGGTGAGACAGGGATGCAGCTGGAGCCCCACCCACCAACATATATGTCAACCAATTGGCGAGGGCACTAGAAAGGTCTGCAGCACCCGGCCTCACCCTACTAGAATCTGAAGTCAAATGTCTACTGTTTGCTGATGATCTGATGCTTCTGTCCCCAACCAAGCAGGGCCTACAGCAGCACCTAGATCTTCTGCACAGATTCTGCCAGACCTGGGCCCTGACAGTAAATCTCAGTAAGACCAAAATAATGGTGTTCCAAAAAGGTCCAGTCACCAGGACTACAGATACAAATTCCATCTAGATACTGTTGCCCTATAGCACACAAAAAAACTATACAAACCTTGGCCTAAACATCAGCGCCACAGGTAACTTCCACAAAGCTGTGAACGATCTGAGAGACAAGGCAAGAAGGGCCTTCTATGCCATCAAAAGGAACATAAATTTCAACATACCAATTAGGATCTGGCTAAAAATACTTTAATCAGTTATAGAACCCATTTCCCTTTATGATTGTGAGGTCTGGGGTCCGCTCACCAACCAAGAATTCACAAAATGGGACAAACACCAAATTGAGACTCTGCATGCAGAAATCTGACAAAATATCCTCTGTGTACAACGTAAAACACCAAATAATTCATGCAGAGCAGAATTAGGCCGATACCCACTAATTATCCAAATCCAGAAAAGAGCCATTAAATTCTAACAAAGCCATCACCTACAGAGAGATGAACCTGGAGAAGAGTCCCCTAAGCAAGCTGGTCCTGGGGCCCTGTTCACAAACACAAACACACCCCACAGAGCCCCAGAACGGTAACACAATTAGACCCAACCAAATCATGAGAAAACAAAAAGATAATTACTTGACACATTGGAAAGAATTAACAAAAAAACAGAGCAAACTAGAATGCTATTTGGCCCTAAACAGAGAGTACACAGTGGCAGAATACCTGACCACTGTGACTGACCCAAACTTAAGGAAAGCTTTGACTATGTACAGACTCAGTGAGCAGAGCCTTGCTATTGAGAAAGGCCGCCGTAGGCAGACCTGGCTCTCAAGAGAAGACAGGCTATGTGCACATTGCCCACAAAATGAGGTGGAAACTGAGCTGCACTTCCTAACCTCCTGCCAAATGTATGATCATATTAGAGACACATATTTCCCTCAGATTACACAGATCCACAAATAATTTGAAAACAAACCCGATTTTGATAAACTCCCATATCTATTGGGTGAAAAACCACAGTGTTCCATCACAGCAGCAAGATGTGTGACCTGTTGCCACAAGAAAAGGTCAACCAGTGAAGAACAAACACCATTGTAAATACAACCCATATTTATGTTGATTTATTTTCCCTTTTGAACTTTAACTATTTGCACATCATTACAACACTGTGTATATATACATAATATGACATTAGTAATGTCTTTATTCTTTTGGAACTTCTATGAGTGTAATGTTTACTGTTCATTTTTATTGTTTATTTCACTTTTGTATATTATCTACCTCACTTGCTTTGGCAATGTTAACATATGTTTCCCATGCCAATAAAGCCCCTTGAATTGAATTGAGAGAGAGAATAGTTACCTATGAATGAGATAATAGTTACCTATGAATGAGAGAATAGTTACCTATGAATGAGAGAATAGTTACCTATGAATGAGAGAATAGTTACCTATGAATGAGAGAATAGTTACCTATGAATGAGAGAATAGTTACCTATGAATGAGAGAATAGTTACCTATGAATGAGAGAATAGTTACCTATGAATGAGGGAATAGTTACCTATGAATGAGAGAGAGAATAGTTACCTATGAATGAGAGAATAGTTACCTATGAATGAGAGAATAGTTACCTATGAATGAGAGAATAGTTACCTATGAATGAGAGAATAGTTACCTATGAATGAGAGAATAGTTACCTATGAATGAGAGAATAGTTACCTATGAATGAGAGAATAGTTACCTATGAATGAGAGAATAGTTACCTATGAATGAGAGAATAGTTACCTATGAATGAGGGAATAGTTACCTATGAATGAGAGAATAGTTACCTATGAATGAGAGAATAGTTACCTATGAATGAGAGAATAGTTACCTATGAATGAGGGAATAGTTACCTATGAATGAGAGAGAGAATAGTTACCTATGAATGAGAGAGAGAATAGTTACCTATGAATGAGAGAGGGAATAGTTACCTATGAATGAGGGAATAGTTACCTATGAATGAGGGAATAGTTACCTATGAATGAGAGGGAATAGTTACCTATGAATGAGAATAGTTACCTATGAATGAGGGAATAGTTACCTATGATGAGA
Organism: Salmo trutta; assembly: GCF_901001165.1. Classification (NCBI taxonomy): domain Eukaryota; kingdom Metazoa; phylum Chordata; class Actinopteri; order Salmoniformes; family Salmonidae; genus Salmo; species Salmo trutta. Next base: position 460,164 of record NW_021822673.1, read on the forward strand.
GAATAGTTACCTATGAATGAAGAAATAGTTACCTATGAATGAGGAGAATAGTTACCTATGAATGAGAGAATAGTTACCTATGAATGAGGGAATAGTTACCTATGAATGAGAGAATAGTTACCTATGAATGAGGGAATAGTTACCTATGAATGAGAGAATAGTTACCTATGAATGAGAGAATAGTTACCTATGAATGAGAGAATAGTTACCTATGAATGAGAGAATAGTTACCTATGAATGAGAGAATAGTTACCTATGAATGAGGGAATAGTTACCTATGAATGAGAGAATAGTTACCTATGAATGAGAGAATAGTTACCTATGAATGAGAGAATAGTTACCTATGAATGAGGGAATAGTTACCTATGAATGAGAGAGAGAATAGTTACCTATGAATGAGGGAATAGTTACCTATGAATGAGGGAATAGTTACCTATGAATGAGAGAGAGAATAGTTACCTATGAATGAGAGAATAGTTACCTATGAATGAGAGAATAGTTACCTATGAATGAGAGAGAGAATAGTTACCTATGAATGAGGGAATAGTTACCTATGAATGAGAGAATAGTTACCTATGAATGAGGGAATAGTTACCTATGAATGAGAGAGAGAATAGTTACCTATGAATGAGAGAATAGTTACCTATGAATGAGGGAATAGTTACCTATGAATGAGAGAATAGTTACCTATGAATGAGGGAATAGTTACCTATGAATGAGAGAATAGTTACCTATGAATGAGAGAATAGTTACCTATGAATGAGAGAATAGTTACCTATGAATGAGAGAGAGAATAGTTACCTATGAATGAGAGAGAGAATAGTTACCTATGAATGAGAGAATAGTTACCTATGAATGAGGGAATAGTTACCTATGAATGAGGGAATAGTTACCTATGAATGAGAGAATAGTTACCTATGAATGAGGGAATAGTTACCTATGAATGAGAGAATAGTTACCTATGAATGAGGGAATAGTTACCTATGAATGAGAGAGAGAATAGTTACCTATGAATGAGAGAATAGTTACCTATGAATGAGGGAATAGTTACCTATGAATGAGGGAGAGAATAGTTACCTATGAATGAGAGAATAGTTACCTATGAATGAGGGAATAGTTACCTATGAATGAGAGAATAGTTACCTATGAATGAGAGAATAGTTACCTATGAATGAGAGAATAGTTACCTATGAATGAGAGAATAGTTACCTATGAATGAGACAGAGAATAGTTACCTATGAATGAGAGAATAGTTACCTATGAATGAGGGAATAGTTACCTATGAATGAGAGAATAGTTACCTATGAATGAGAGAGAGAATAGTTACCTATGAATGAGAGAATAGTTACCTATGAATGAGGGAATAGTTACCTATGAATGAGAGAGAGAATAGTTACCTATGAATGAGAGAGAATAGTTACCTATGAATGAGAGAATAGTTACCTATGAATGAGAGAATAGTTACCTATGAATGAGGGAATAGTTACCTATGAATGAGAGAATAGTTACCTATGAATGAGAGAATAGTTACCTATGAATGAGAGAATAGTTACCTATGAATGAGAGAATAGTTACCTATGAATGAGAGAATAGTTACCTATGAATGAGAGAATAGTTACCTATGAATGAGAGAATAGTTACCTATGAATGAGAGAATAGTTACCTATGAATGAGAGAATAGTTACCTATGAATGAGAGAATAGTTACCTATGAATGAGAGAGAGAATAGTTACCTATGAATGAGAGAATAGTTACCTATGAATGAGGGAATAGTTACCTATGAATGAGGGAATAGTTACCTATGAATGAGAGAATAGTTACCTATGAATGAGGGAATAGTTACCTATGAATGAGGGAATAGTTACCTATGAATGAGGGAATAGTTACCTATGAATGAGGGAATAGTTACCTATGAATGAGGGAATAGTTACCTATGAATGAGAGAATAGTTACCTATGAATGAGAGAATAGTTACCTATGAATGAGAGAATAGTTACCTATGAATGAGAGAATAGTTACCTATGAATGAGGGAATAGTTACCTATGAATGAGGGAATAGTTACCTATGAATGAGAGAATAGTTACCTATGAATGAGAGAATAGTTACCTATGAATGAGGGAATAGTTACCTATGAATGAGAGAATAGTTACCTATGAATGAGAGAGAGAATAGTTACCTATGAATGAGAGAATAGTTACCTATGAATGAGGGAATAGTTACCTATGAATGAGGGAATAGTTACCTATGAATGAGAGAATAGTTACCTATGAATGAGAGAATAGTTACCTATGAATGAGAGAGAGAATAGTTACCTATGAATGAGAGAATAGTTACCTATGAATGAGGGAATAGTTAGAGAATAGTTACCTATGAATGAGAGAATAGTTACCTATGAATGAGAGAGAGAATAGTTACCTATGAATGAGGGAATAGTTACCTATGAATGAGGGAATAGTTACCTATGAATGAGAGAATAGTTACCTATGAATGAGAGAATAGTTACCTATGAATGAGAGAATAGTTACCTATGAATGAGAGAATAGTTACCTATGAATGAGAGAGAGAATAGTTACCTATGAATGAGGGAATAGTTACCTATGAATGAGAGAATAGTTACCTATGAATGAGAGAGAGAATAGTTACCTATGAATGAGAGAATAGTTACCTATGAATGAGAGAATAGTTACCTATGAATGAGGGAACTGAGCATCATACCTTTAGGTTACTGTGTTGCTCCACCACACACTGTGTGGTGTCTTTCTGCCTGACTGTCTGTCTGGCTGGCAGGCTGGCTGGCTGGCAGGCTGGCTGGCTGGCTGGCGTGCTGGGAGGCTGGCTGGCTGGGAGGCATGCTGGCTGGCTGGCTGGCTGGCTGTCTAAGCATGATTCATGGTGAGTGTCAGGCTGAGACTACTTCAAAGACCAGGCCTTGTGAAAGACAATGCTGTGATTTCCCCTTTGTGATAAAAGGAGAGGGGCTCCGATTTGGGCTGAAGGGAGAGAGGATGAAGACGGGGCTTCACAGAGACAGACAGACAGACAGACAGACAGACAGACAGACAGACAGACAGACAGACAGACAGACAGACAGACAGACAGACAGACAGACAGACAGACAGACAGACAGACAGACGGGGAGAGGGGAGAGGGGAGAGGGGGAGAGAGAGGGAGAGAGAGGGAGAGAGAGAGACTTCTGTGCTTAAAGGAATATGGTTACAACTGGCATATTGTGGAATGTTTCATCCTAGATGCACTATGATGGAGAATGAAGGTCGTACCTTTAACTTTGGAAGGCAGGGTATAACTACCTCCTATAGATAATGAATGTTGTTGTTGTGAACTGTTTTCTAAGTTGATTTAATGATATGACTCAAACCTAAACTAACCCTGTACTGAAAAGTCCGTTATTCTACCCAGTCAATGAATCATCTGATCTTTGTGTTCTGTCAAGCAACTCTGTAAAAGTTTGCGTCACGTTTTAATAAATACAGTTGGAAAGTTTTCCGTCGTCACGTCGTCCTTCAGACTGAGCTTTGTGCTGCTGTTGTTAAAGAACCTGCAGGAATATTCAGTGGTAAATGGTGTCCTATTTCCCCATAGGCCCTGGTCAAAAGGAGTGCACTAGAAACGGATCAGGCTGCCATTTTGGAGGCAGCAGCCAGTGACTGAAAGATGAAGTCTGAATATCTGGATTGTAAAGTGTTTTTGTTGAAAGGTCAGTTTATTGTTGCTGCAGCAGCATCAGTGAGTGGGTTGTTTCCTGTGACGTATTTTAAAGGGTTTTATAGTTAACAGAGGCTGGGGCGGATGGCAAGCATCACCATCTAGGTATTAAATGAATTCATTTGTCTGACGTTATAACCTCTCTAAAGAAGCCAGACGATTTAGACAGATCCACTTGATGCTCTGGTCAGAAGTAGTGCACTATATAGGGAATAGGGTGGAATCTGGACACAACAGCTCTGGTCAGAAGTACTGCACTTTATAGGGAATAGGGTGGAATCTGGACACAACAGCTCTGGTCAAAAGTACTGCACTATATAGGGAATAGGGTGGAATCTGGACACAACAGCTCTGGTCAAAAGCAACGGTCTAAAGAACTGCATCTCAGTGCTAGAGGCGTCACTACAGACCCTGGTTCAATTCCAGGCTGTATCACAACCGGCCGTGATTGGGAGTCTTTGGCCCAGCGTCGTTAGGGTTTGGCCGCCATTGTAAATAAGAATTTGTTCTTAACTGCCTTGCCTAGTTAAATACAGGTTAAATAAACAAATAAATAAAAAAGTGCACTATATAGGGAATAGGGTGGAATTTGTGACACACCTGCTCTGGTCAAAAGTAGTGCAGTATATAGGGAATAGGGTGCCATTTCAGTGTCTGCTTGTTATAATGGACCATGCCTCAGGACTACCTGGCATGATGACTCCTTGCTGTCCCCAGTCCACCTGGCCATGCTGCTGCTCCAGTTTCAACTGTTCTGCCTGCGGCTACGGAACCCTGACCTGTTTCACCGGACGTGCTTGTTGCACCCTCGACAATTACTATGATTATTATTGTTTGACCATGCTGGTCATTTACGAACATTTTAACATCTTGACCATGTTCTGTTATAATATCCACCCGGCACAGCCAGAAGAGGACTGGCCACCCCTCATAGCCTGGTTCCTCTCTAGGTTTCTTCCTAGGTTTTTGGCCTTTCTCAGGAGTTTTTCCTAGGGAGTTTTTCCCAGCCACCGTGCTTCTTTCACATGCAATGCTTGCTGTTTGGGGTTTTAGGCTGGGTTTCTGTACAGCACTTTGAGATTTCAGCTGATGTACGAAGGGCTATATAAATAAATTTGATTTGATTTTGATAATATGTGTATCCTATGGCTTGCTTCCCACACTGCACCCTATTCCCTATAATGTGCACAACAAAAGTAGTGCACTACATAGGGAATAGGGTCCCGGGGGTGTATCCTGTTAGTGTAGTTCCAGTTCCATTAGAATGTGGATGCATCGTCTTTCCAATGTTCCTTTATGGCCAGTGTTGGAGTGCCTCGGTCCCGACCCCATCCGGTGTTGACGTTTACTGTGTTACTATTAGACACACACACACACACATATACATACACCGTCCGCTGGCATCCAGCACAGAGCTGGCACAGAACTCACCAGCTGTTCACAACCATCCCCATCCAGGGGGGCATGGAATGTGTGTGTGTGTGTGTGTGTGTGTGTGTGTGTGTGTGTGTGTGTGTGTGTGTGTGTGTGTGTGTGTGTGTGTGTGTGTGTGCGCTTTGCTTACAGATACTTCCTGTGCAGTCCCGGTCTTACAGATACTTCCTGTCCAGTCCTGGTCTTGCAGATACTTCCTGTCCAGTCCTGGTCTTACAGATACTTCCTGTCCAGTCCCGGGCTTACAGATACTTCCTGTCCAGCCATGGTCTTACAGATACTTCCTGTCCAGTCCTGGTCTTGCAGATACTTCCTGTCCAGTCCTGGTCTTACAGATACTTCCTATCCAGTCCTGGTCTTATAGATACTTCCTGTCCAGTCCTGGTCTTACAGATACTTCCTGTCCTAGGAGACACAATCTGAGCTTTGTTATTCATCCCCCCTCCTCTTCCTCCACCTCCTTCTGCTCCTCCTCCTCCTACGGCAGCATTATGGTTGCTAGCAAAATAGTTTAAAGGGTTTCTAACCAACTTTAATCCGTTTTAGCTAGCTAGGCTAAGCAACTTGTCTAAATGAAACGAAACAATTCACTTATTGTTTGTTAATAAATCACCGCAAATCTCTTCGCTAGCAAACGCGACTCCGTCTCCAAAAACAGCAGTCTTTCTATGACGTCTCCACTTTCCAAGTGTATTAAACAGGCAGGTATGATGTTCTCTTGAAATCATTGATCCACGCTGAATTTTAACCTACTTCTCTCTCTCTCTTTCCTCTTTGCAGCCAAAGCAGGTGGTCCAAAAGCCAGCTCAGGTATGTGACATGAAGGATTCTCACTGGGTACACGCCTGGTTGAATCAACGTTGTTTCCACATGATTTCAATGAAATGACGTTAAACTAACACGGAATAGACGTTGAATTGACATCTATGCCCAGTGGGTTGTATCCTAATACCCCCGCCACCACCTGTCTGTCTGTCTGTCTGTCTGTCTGTCTGTCTGTCTGTCTGTCTGTCTGTCTGTCTGTCTGCCTGTCTGTCTGCCTGCCTGTCTGTCTGCCTGTCTGTCTGCCTGCCTGTCTGTCTGTCTGTCTGTCTGTCTGTCTGTCTGTCTGTCTGTCTGTCTGTCTGTCTGTCTGTCTGTCTGTCTGTCTGTCTGTCTGTCTGTCTGTCTGTCTGTCTGTCTGTCTGCCTGCCTGCCTGTCTGTCTGTCTGTCTGTCTGTCTGTCTGTCTGTCTGTCTGTCTGTCTGTCTGTCTGTCTGCCTGCCTGCCTGCCTGCCTGCCTGTCTGTCTGTCTGTCTGTCTGTCTGTCTGTCTGTCTGTCTGTCTGTCTGTCTGTCTGTCTGTCTGTCTGTCTGTCTGTCTGTCTGTCTGTCTGTCTGCCTGCCTGCCTGCCTGTCTGTCTGTCTGTCTGTCTGTCTGTCTGTCTGTCTGTCTGTCTGTCTGTCTGTCGTCTGTCTGTCTGTCTATCATGTCTGTCTATCATGTCTGTCATGTCTGTCTGTCGTCTGTCTGTCCACCCATCAGCACTGAGAACAGTTGTCCTCTAGTCATCACAGCTCTTATCATGTATGTTGTTGCTTCCAATCCTTGTCTCACCTAGGTCACGTCCCAAATGGCACCCTATTCCCCCATAGGGCCCTGGTCAAAAGTAGTGCACTATTAAGGGAATAGGGTGCTATTTTGGGATGCATCCCTATTGTACACAAGGACCTCTCAGTCTAGGCAACTAAACCTACACATAAGCACACGTACAGTGCATTTGGAAAAGTATTCCAGACCCCTTGACTTTTTCCACATTTTGTTACATTACAGCCATATTCTAAAATTGATTAAATTAATGTTTTTCCTCATCAATCTACACACAATACCCCATAATGACATCACAATACCCCATAATGACATCACAATACCCCATAATGACATCACAATACCCCATAATGACATCACAGATCCCCATAATGACGAAGTGAAAACAGGTTTTTAGAAAGCAAATGTATATAAAAAATAATAAATAAAAACACCTTATTTACATAAGTATTCAGACCCTTTGCTATGAGACTGTAAATTGAGCTCAGGTGCATCCTGTTTCCATTGATCATCCTTCAGATGTTTCTATAACTTGATTGGAGTCCACCTGTGGTAAATTATATTGATTGGACATGATTTGGAAAGGCACACACCTATATATATAAGGTCCCCACAGTTGACAGTACATGTCAGAGCAAAAACCAAGCCATGAGGTCGAAGGAATTGTCTGTAGAGCTCCGAGACAGGATTGTGTCGAGGCACAGATCTGGGGAAGGACACCAACAAATTTCTGCATCATTGAAGGTCCCCAAGAACACAGTGGCCTCCATCATTCTTAAATTAAAGAAGTTTGGAACCACCAAGACTCTTCCTAGAGCTGGCCGCCCGGCCAAACTGAGCAATCGGGGGAGAAGGGCCCTGGTCAGGGAGGTGACCAAGAACCCGATGGTCACTCTGACAGAGCTCCAGAGTTCCTTTGAGGAGATGGGGGAACCTTCCAGAAGGACAACCATCTCTGCAGCACTCCACCAATCAGGCCTTTATGCTAGAGTGGCCAGCTGGAAGCCACTCCTCAGTAAAAGGCACATGACAGCCCGCTTGGCGTTTGCCAAAAGGCACCTAAAGGACTCTCAGACCATGAGAAACAAGATTCTCTGGTCTGATGAAACCAAGATTGAACTCTTTGGCCTGAATGCCAAGTGTCACGTCTGAAAGAAACTTGACACCATCCCTACGGTGAAGCATGGTGGTGGCAGCATCATGCTGTGGGGATGTTTTTCAGCGGCAGGGACTGGGAGACTAGTCAGGATCGATGCAAAGGTGAACCTTGGTGTTTTGTTGGCTTGTTGTGGAGTGCAGGAGAGAACAGAGAAGCCATCAGGAAAGATAAGCAGTACTGTACTGAAGGTATTTGGGGTGAGTGAGGGGTTACAGTACTGAAGGTATTTGGGGTGAGTGAGGGGTTACAGTACTGTACTGAAGGTATTTGGGGTGAGTGAGGGGTTACAGTACTGAAGGTATTTGGGTGAGTGAGGGGTTACAGTACTGTACTGAAGGTATTTGGGGTGAGTGAGGGGTTACAGTACTGAAGGTATTTGGGGTGAGTGAGGGGTTACAGTACTGAAGGTATTTGGGGTGAGTGAGGGGTTACTGTACTGAAGGTATTTGGGTGAGTCAGGGGTTACAGTACTGTACTGAAGGTATTTGGGGTGAGTGAGGGGTTACAGTACTGAAGGTATTTGGGGTGAGTGAGGGGTTACAGTACTGAAGGTATTTGGGGTGAGTGAGGGGTTACAGTACTGTAGGTATTTGCCTGTGTGTGTGTGTGTGTGTGTGTGTGTGTGTGTGTGTGTGTGTGTGTGTGTGTGTGTGTGTGTGTGTGGTGGGGCGATGGCCTGGAGACTAGCTAAGACCCTGAGTGTGTGAGGAGATGTTAGAGCCATCACAAATGATCATGTGCTTTGTGAGGAATCTCCCTGTCTTCTCCACTTCTATCCCTGCCACACACACACACACACACACACACACACTGTAAATCCCCTCCCAGGTGGAGATGTCATTTGGTGTAGTCTGTCTTTGTGTACGGTCAGCTTTTGTTAGTCAAAACAAACCGCAATGACTGTCCGACAGACTTGGGTTTGAGTCGCTTTGGAAACGTTAGATAAATGTTTATCCAGGGGTGTGTTGTGTTATGAAGAGAGTTCCCCCCCATGGGGAAGAAGCAAGGGAACACCCAAGATGAACCTATCTGCCTGGTTACTGCATTTTCCTTTTCTCCTCCAAATGAAGTCATTGATATGTAGTTTGAATGAAGAGACAGGTAGATATGTAGTTTGAATGAGGAGACAGGTAGATATGTAGTTTGAATGAAGAGACAGGTAGATATGTAGTTTGAATGAGGAGACAGGTAGATATGTAGTTTGAATGAAGAGACAGGTAGATATGTAGTTTGAATGAGGAGACAGGTAGATATGTAGTTTGAATGAAGTGACAGGTAGATATGTAGTTTGAATGAGGAGACAGGTAGATATGTAGTTTGAATGAAGAGACAGGTAGATATGTAGTTTGAATGAGGAGACAGGTAGATATGTAGTTTGAATGAAGTGACAGGTAGATATGTAGTTTGAATGAGGAGACAGGTAGATATGTAGTTTGAGTGAAGTGACAGGTAGATATGTAGTTTGAATGAGGAGACAGGTAGATATGTAGTTTGAATGAAGTGACAGGTAGATATGTAGTTTGAATGAGGAGACAGGTAGATATGTAGTTTGAATGAGGAGACAGGTAGATATGTAGTTTGAATGAGGAGACAGGTAGATATGTAGTTTGAATGAAGTGACAGGTAGATATGTAGTTTGAATGAGGAGACAGGTAGATATGTAGTTTGAATGAAGAGACAGGTAGATATGTAGTTTGAATGAGGAGACAGGTAGATATGTAGTTTGAATGAGGAGACAGGTAGATATGTAGTTTGAATGAAGTGACAGGTAGATATGTAGTTTGAATGAAGAGACAGGTAGATATGTAGTTTGAATGAAGAGACAGGTAGATATGTAGTTTGAATGAGGAGACAGGTAGATATGTAGTTTGAATGAAGTGACAGGTAGATATGTAGTTTGAATGAAGAGACAGGTAGATATGTAGTTTGAATGAGGAGACAGGTAGTTATGTAGTTTGAATGAAGAGACAGGTAGATATGTAGTTTGAATGAGGAGACAGGTAGATATGTAGTTTGAATGAGGAGACAGGTAGATATGTAGTTTGAATGAGGAGACAGGTAGATATGTAGTTTGAATGAAGAGACAGGTAGATATGTAGTTTGAATGAGGAGACAGGTAGATATGTAGTTTGAATGAAGAGACAGGTAGATATGTAGTTTGAATGAAGAGACAGGTAGATATGTAGTTAGTTGGTTGGACTGTTGTTTTTAGTGAGGCTGTGTAGACATCAGTGGGGTTGTGAACTGCAGCATTAGACACACACAGTCCTGTACTAAGGCCCCGAGCAACACAGGATTTTCAGACATAGAGCCTGATGGGAGTACTAAATCCAACGACTTTCATTTTCACACAAGCACCGCAACGTGTTTCTGCTTAACAATTTGACCCCCCCCCAAAATGTTTTGTAGACAAGCCCCCTTTAGCTGACTGTAGTGATTGTAGTTCACCTTCACCCCGTTCTGTTTTAAAGACTGTTACGGACAGTTAACTCCCAGCACATAATGAGGTATTGTACAGCTTAACTGGGAGGAACTCTTAGATCAGTGAACAAATGACAAATAGTTTATCAGTGATTAAAGAATTTTAAAAACCCTGTGAAGTACACTACAGTACAGACAGTCCCCCTCCTTCTCCTCTCTAATTTTTACCCTCACACTCCAGCAATCCACACACCTCCCTTCCTCCCTCCCTCCGTCCCCCCTCCCTCCCTCTGTTCGCTGGTGTGAATGCATAACTGGACCCTGATTTGCTGCTTTGTGGGAACAGGGTACGGGGGTGTGTGTGTGTGTGTGTGTGTGTGTGTGTGTGTGTGTGTGTGTGTGTGTGTGTGTGTGTGTGTGTGTTGGTTTTGAGCTGCTCTGCCAGTGCTGTGATGGAGCCAAGTAGCTCCATCACATGTCACTGAGAACACTCTCTCTCTCTCTCTCTCTCTCTCTCTCTCTCTCTGTCTCTGCCTCTCTCTCTCTGTCTCTCTCTGTCTCGCTCTCTCTCTCTGTCTGTCTCTGTCTCTCTCTCTCTGTCTCTCTCTCTCTCTCTCGCTCGCTCGCTCTCTCTCTCTTGCTTTCTCTCTCTCTCTTTCTCTCTCTCGCTCTCTGTCTCTCGCTCTCTCTTTCTCTCTCTCTCTCTCTCTCTCTCTCTCTCTCTCTCTCTCTCTCTCTCTCTCTCTCTCTCTGGCTGTTTTACCTCAGAGCCCTACACCACCAGCACCCTGTGTGAACCATCCAACCCCTTTCATTCCAGAGGGTGGGGGAGGGAGGGAGGAAGGAGCTGATGAGGGAGAGGGAGGGAGGGAGCTAGGAGGAGAGAGGGAGCGGTAGGAGGGAGGGAGAGTAGAGGAGGAAGGGGTTAGGAGAGAGCACAGGCCTGACCCGGAAGCTCCAACCTGTCTCCTCTCTCTCCACCGAGTCCCTAATGATATACAGAGATACAGCTAGTTACCAGTTCTCCCTGTCTCCTCTCTCTCCACAGAGTCTCTAATGATGTACAGAGATACAGCTAGTTACCAGTTCTCCCTGTCTCCTCTCTCTCCACAGAGTCTCTAATGATGTACAGAGATACAGCTAGTTACCAGTTCTCCCTGTCTCCTCTCTCTCCACAGAGTCTCTAATGATGTACAGAGATACAGCTAGTTACCAGTTCTCCCTGTCTCCTCTCTCTCCAGAGTCTCTAATGATGTACAGAGATACAGCTAGTTACCAGTTCTCCCTGTCTCCTCTCTCTCCACAGAGTCTCTAATGATGTACAGAGATACAGCTAGTTACCAGTTCTCCCTGTCTCCTCTCTCACCACAGAGTCTCTAATGATGTATAGAGATACAGCTAGTTACCAGTTCTCCCTGTCTCCTCTCTCTCCACAGAGTCTCTAATGATGTACAGAGATACAGCTAGTTACCAGTTCTCCCTGTCTCCTCTCTCTCCACAGAGTCTCTAATGATGTACAGAGATACAGCTAGTTACCAGTTCTCCCTGTCTCCTCTCTCTCCACAGAGTCTCTAATGATGTACAGAGATACAGCTAGTTACCAGTTCTCCCTGTCTCCTCTCTCTCCACAGAGTCTCTAATGATGTACAGAGATACAGCTAGTTACCAGTTCTCCCTGCCTTCCAGAAAACTCCTTATTTACTTCAAAGTAAAAAGGGCTGGGAGGGGGGGGGGTGGGGTGGGGGTGTTCAGGGTGGGAGGTGTTCAGGGTGGGGGTGTTCAGGGTGGAGGTGTTCAGGGTGGGGTGGAGGTGTTCAGGGTGGAGGTGTTCAGAGTGGGAGGTGTTCAAGGTGGGGGTGTTCAGGGTGGAGGTGTTCAGGGTGGAGGTGTTCAGGATGGAGGTGTTCAGGGTGGGGGTGTTCAGGGTGGGGTGTTCAGGGTGGGAGGTGTTCAGGGTGGAGGTGTTCAGGGTGGGGGGTGTTCAGGGTGGGGGTGTTCAGGGTGGAGGTGTTCAGGGTGGGGGGTGTTCAGGGTGGGAGGTGTTCAGGGTGGGGGTGTTCAGGGTGGGGTGGGGTGTTCAGGGTGGAGGTGTTCAGGGTGGGGGTGTTCAGGGTGGAGGTGTTCAGGGTGGGGGTGTTCAGGGTGGGGGTGTTCAGGGTGGAGGTGTTCAGGGTGGGGGGTGTTCAGGGTGGGGGTGTTCAGGGTGGGGGGTGTTCAGGGTGGGAGGTGTTCAGGGTGGGGGTGTTCAGGGTGGGGGGTGTTCACAGTGGGGGGTGTTCAGGGTGGAAGTGTTCAGGGTGGAAGTGTTCAGGGTGGGGGTGTTTAGGGTGGGGGTGTTCAGGGTGGGGGGGTTCAGGGTGGGGGTGTTCAGGGTGGGAGGTGTTCAGGGTGGGAGGTGTTCAGGGTGGAGGTGTTCAGGGTGGAGGTGTTCAGGGTGGGGGGTGTTCAGGGTGGGAGGTGTTCAGGGTGGAGGTGTTCAGGGTGGGGGGTGTTCAGGGTGGAGGTGTTCAGGGTGGGGGGTGTTCAGGGTGGAGGTGTTCAGGGTGGGGGGTGTTCAGGATGGGGGTGTTCAGGGTGGGGGTGTTCAGGGTGGAGGTGTTCAGGGTGGGGGTGTTCAGGGTGGAGGTGTTCAGGGTGGAGGTGTTCAGGGTGGGAGGTGTTCAGGGTGGGGGGTGTTCAGGGTGGAAGTGTTCAGGGTGGGGGGGTGTTCAGGGTGGGGGTGTTTAGGGTGGGAGGTGTTCAGGGTGGAGGTGTTCAGGGTGGAAGGTGTTCAGGGTGGAGGTGTTCAGGGTGGGGGTGTTCAGGGTGGGGGTGTTCAGGGTGGAGGTGTTCAGGGTGGAGCTGTTCAGGGTGGGAGGTGTTCAGGGTGGGGTGGGGGTGTTCAGGGTGGGGGTGTTCAGGGTGGAGGTGTTCAGGGTGGAGGTGGGGGTGTTCAGGGTGGAGGTGTTCAGGGTGGGAGTGTTCAGGGTGGAGGTGTGCAGGATGGGGGTGTTCAGGGTGGGGGTGTTCAGGGTGGGGGGTGTTCAGGGTGAAGGTGTTCAGGGTCGGGGTGTTCAGGGTGGGGGTGTTCAGGGTAGGGGTGTTCAGGGTGGGGGGTGTTCAGGGTGGGGGTGTTCAGGGTGGAGGTGTTCAGGGTGAAGGTGTTCAGGGTGGAGGTGGGGGTGTTCAGGGTGGGGGTGTTCAGGGTGGGGGTGTTCAGGGTGGGGGGTGTTCAGGGTGGAGGTGTTCAGGGTGGGGGGTGTTCAGGGTGGAGGTGTTCAGGATGGGGGTGTTCAGGCTGGGAGGTGGGATAGAAGCCATGCACAGACAGAAACAAGCAGTACAGTGAACCTGTAGCAGACAGGACTGGTACTTTAACCCCGATCAGTCCTGAGACCCCAAGCTAAAATCACCCTTTTCATTCATCTGAATGCTCCATGTACATGAATTGTCTGGTCAGTGTGGAATGATTATCCAACTAGTCAGTCACCACTGTTTGGAGTTTGTGACAGCGACTATATGAGCTTATTACAGTATTATAGACACTATGACCTGAGATCTCCAATGACCTTCTACGTGGAAGAACCCAGGACCTTTTTAACGACTCTACAGTGGATTGTGATCATCACAGAGGGTTATGTGTGTGTGATTCCTGACCGTCTCTGTGTTTACTGGCTTGGAGCTCAAACCATTCAGACTCTACACAAATGTTTGTAAACACAAGACCTAGTTCTGGACCCCTTGGGGGATCTTCCTTTGTCTCACTAACACCTCTCTAGTTTAGCCCCCCTGTTAATCACTAACACCTCTCTAGTTTAGCCCCCCTGTTAATCACTAACACCTCTCTAGTTTAGCCCCCCTGTTAATCACTAACACCTCTCTAGTTTAGCCCCCCTGTTAATAACCAACACCTCTCTAGTTTAGCCCCCCTGTTATTCACTAACACCTCTCTAGTTTAGCCCCCCTGTTATTCACTAACACCTCTCTAGTTTAGCCCCCCTTTTAATCACTAATACCTCTCTAGTTTAGCCCCCTGTTAGTCACTAACACCTCTCTAGTTTAGCCCCCCTGTTAATCACTAACACCTCTCTAGTTTAGCCCCCCTGTTAATCACTAACACCTCTCTAGTTTAGCCCCCCTGTTAATGACTAACACCTCTCTAGTTTAGCCCCCCTGTTAATCACTAACACCTCTCTGGTTTAGCCCCCCTGTTAACCACTAACACCTCTCTAGTTTAGCCCCCCTGTTAATCACTAACACCTCTCTAGTTTAGCCCCCTGTTAGTCACTAACACCTCTCTAGTTTAGCCCCCCTGTTAATCACTAACACCTCTCTAGTTTAGCCCCCCTGTTAATCACTAACACCTCTCTAGTTTAGCCCCCCTGTTAATGACTAACACCTCTCTAGTTTAGCCCCCCTGTTAATCACTAACACCTCTCTAGTTTAGCCCCCCTGTTAATCACTAACACCTCTCTAGTTTAGCCCCCCTGTTAATAACCAACACCTCTCTAGTTTAGCCCCCCTGTTATTCACTAACACCTCTCTAGTTTAGCCCCCCTGTTAATCACTAACACCTCTCTAGTTTAGCCCCCCTTTTAATCACTAACACCTCTCTAGTTTAGCCCCCTGTTAGTCACTAACACCTCTCTAGTTTAGCCCCCCTGTTAATCACTAACACCTCTCTAGTTTAGCCCCCCTGTTAATCACTAACACCTCTCTAGTTTAGCCCCCCTGTTAATGACTAACACCTCTCTAGTTTAGCCCCCCTGTTAATCACTAACACCTCTCTGGTTTAGCCCCCCCTGTTAACCACTAACACCTCTCTAGTTTAGCCCCCCTGTTAATCACTAACACCTCTCTAGTTTAGCCCCCCTGTTAATCACTAACACCTCTCTAGTTTAGCCCCCTGTTAACCACTAACACCTCTCTAGTTTAGCCCCCCTGTTAATCACTAACACCTCTCTAGTTTAGCCCCCCTGTTAATCACTAACACCTCTCTAGTTTAGCCCCCCTGTTAATCACTAACACCTCTCTAGTTTAGCCCCCCCTGTTAATCACTAACACCTCTCTAGTTTAGCCCCCCCTGTTAACCACTAACACCTCTCTAGTTTAGCCCCCCCTGTTAACCACTAACACCTCTCTAGTTTAGCCCCCCTGTTAACCACTAACACCTCTCTAGTTTAGCCCCCCTGTTAATGACTAACACCTCTCTAGTTTAGCCCCCCTGTTAATCACTAACACCTCTCTAGTTTAGCCCCCCTGTTAATCACTAACACCTCTCTAGTTTAGCCCCCCCCTGTTAATCACTAACACCTCTCTAGTTTAGCCCCCCTGTTAACCACTAACACCTCTCTAGTTTAGCCCCCCCTGTTAACCACTAACACCTCTCTAGTTTAGCCCCCCTGTTACCACTAACACCTCTCTAGTTTAGCCCCCTGTTAATCACTAACACCTCTCTAGTTTAGCCCCCCTGTTAATCACTAACACCTCTCTAGTTTAGCCCCCCTGTTAACCACTAACACCTCTCTAGTTTAGCCCCCCCTGTTAACCACTAACAACTCTCTAGTTTAGCCCCCCTGTTAACCACTAACACCTCTCTAGTTTAGCCCCCCTGTTAATGACTAACACCTCTCTAGTTTAGCCCCCCTGTTAATGACTAACACCTCTCTAGTTTAGCCCCCCTGTTAACCACTAACACCTCTCTAGTTTAGCCCCCTGTTAACCACTAACACCTCTCTAGTTTAGCCCCCCTGTTAACCACTAACACCTCTCTAGTTTAGCCCCCCTGTTAACCACTAACACCTCTCTAGTTTAGCCCCCCTGTTAACCACTAACACCTCTCTAGTTTAGCCCCCCTGTTAATGACTAACACCTCTCTAGTTTAGCCCCCCCTGTTAACCACTAACACCTCTCTAGTTTAGCCCCCCCTGTTAACCACTAACACCTCTCTAGTTTAGCCCCCCTGTTAATGACAAACACCTCTCTAGTTTAGCCCCCCTGTTAATCACTAACACCTCTCTAGTTTAGCCCCCCTGTTAATCACTAACACCTCTCTAGTTTAGCCCCCCTGTTAATGACAAACACCTCTCTAGTTTAGCCCCCCTGTTAATCACTAACACCTCTCTAGTTTAGCCCCCCTGTTAACCACTAACACCTCTCTAGTTTAGCCCCCCTGTTAATTACAAACACCTCTCTAGTTTAGCCCCCCCTGTTAATCACTAACACCTCTCTAGTTTAGCCCCCCTGTTAATGACTAACACCTCTCTAGTTTAGCCCCCCTGTTAATCACTAACACCTCTCTAGTTTAGCCCCCTGTTAACCACTAACACCTCTCTAGTTTAGCCCCCTGTTAACCGCTAACACCTCTCTAGTTTAGCCCCCCTGTTTATCACTAACACCTCTCTAGTTTGGCCCTTGTTAATCACTAACACCTCTCTAGTTAGCCCCCCTGTTAACCACTAACACCTCTCTAGTTTAGCCCCCCTTTAACCACTAACACCTCTCTAGTTTAGCCCCCCTGTTAATCACTAACACCTCTCTAGTTTAGCCCCCCTGTTAATCACTAACACCTCTCTAGTTTAACCCCCCTGTTAATGACTAACACCTCTCTAGTTTAACCCCCCTGTTAATCACTAACACCTCTCTAGTTTAGCCCCCTGTTAATCACTAACACCTCTCTAGTTTAGCCCCCCTGTTAACCACTAACACCTCTCTAGTTTAGCCCCCCTGTTAATCACTAACACCTCTCTAGTTTAACCCCCCTGTTAATGACTAACACCTCTCTAGTTTAGCCCCCCTGTTAATCACTAACACCTCTCTAGTTTAGCCCCCTGTTAACCACTAACACCTCTCTAGTTTAGCCCCCCTGTTAACCACTAACACCTCTCTAGTTTAGCCCCCCTGTTAACCACTAACACCTCTCTAGTTTAGCCCCCCTGTTAACCACTAACACCTCTCTAGTTTAGCCCCCCTGTTAATCACCAACACCTCTCTAGTTTAGCCCCCCTGTTAATGACTAACACCTCTCTAGTTTAGCCCCCCTGTTAATCACTAACACCTCTCTAGTTTAGCCCCCCTGTTAATGACTAACACCTCTCTAGTTTAGCCCCCTGTTAACCACTAACACCTCTCTAGTTTAACCCCCCCTGTTAACCACTAACAACTCTCTAGTTTAGCCCCCCTGTTAACCACTAACACCTCTCTAGTTTAGCCCCCCTGTTAATGACTAACACCTCTCTAGTTTAGCCCCCCTGTTAATGACTAACACCTCTCTAGTTTAGCCCCCCTGTTAACCACTAACACCTCTCTAGTTTAGCCCCCTGTTAACCACTAACACCTCTCTAGTTTAGCCCCCCTGTTAACCACTAACACCTCTCTAGTTTAGCCCCCCTGTTAACCACTAACACCTCTCTAGTTTAGCCCCCCTGTTAACCACTAACACCTCTCTAGTTTAGCCCCCCTGTTAATGACTAACACCTCTCTAGTTTAGCCCCCCCTGTTAACCACTAACACCTCTCTAGTTTAGCCCCCCCTGTTAACCACTAACACCTCTCTAGTTTAGCCCCCCTGTTAATGACAAACACCTCTCTAGTTTAGCCACCCTGTTAATCACTAACACCTCTCTAGTTTAGCCCCCCTGTTAATGACAAACACCTCTCTAGTTTAGCCCCCCTGTTAATGACAAACACCTCTCTAGTTTAGCCCCCCTGTTAACCACTAACACCTCTCTAGTTTAGCCCCCCTGTTAATCACTAACACCTCTCTAGTTTAGCCCCCCTGTTAATGACAAACACCTCTCTAGTTTAGCCCCCCTGTTAATCACTAACACCTCTCTAGTTTAGCCCCCCTGTTAACCACTAACACCTCTCTAGTTTAGCCCCCCTGTTAATTACAAACACCTCTCTAGTTTAGCCCCCCCTGTTAATCACTAACACCTCTCTAGTTTAGCCCCCCTGTTAATGACTAACACCTCTCTAGTTTAGCCCCCCTGTTAATCACTAACACCTCTCTAGTTTAGCCCCCTGTTAACCACTAACACCTCTCTAGTTTAGCCCCCTGTTAACCGCTAACACCTCTCTAGTTTAGCCCCCCTGTTTATCACTAACACCTCTCTAGTTTGGCCCTTGTTAATCACTAACACCTCTCTAGTTTAGCCCCCCTGTTAACCACTAACACCTCTCTAGTTTAGCCCCCCTTTAACCACTAACACCTCTCTAGTTTAGCCCCCCTGTTAATCACTAACACCTCTCTAGTTTAGCCCCCCTGTTAATCACTAACACCTCTCTAGTTTAACCCCCCTGTTAATGACTAACACCTCTCTAGTTTAACCCCCCTGTTAATCACTAACACCTCTCTAGTTTAGCCCCCTGTTAATCACTAACACCTCTCTAGTTTAGCCCCCCTGTTAACCACTAACACCTCTCTAGTTTAGCCCCCCTGTTAATCACTAACACCTCTCTAGTTTAACCCCCCTGTTAATGACTAACACCTCTCTAGTTTAGCCCCCCTGTTAATCACTAACACCTCTCTAGTTTAGCCCCCTGTTAACCACTAACACCTCTCTAGTTTAGCCCCCCTGTTAACCACTAACACCTCTCTAGTTTAGCCCCCCTGTTAACCACTAACACCTCTCTAGTTTAGCCCCCCTGTTAACCACTAACACCTCTCTAGTTTAGCCCCCCTGTTAATCACCAACACCTCTCTAGTTTAGCCCCCCTGTTAATGACTAACACCTCTCTAGTTTAGCCCCCCTGTTAATCACTAACACCTCTCTAGTTTAGCCCCCCTGTTAATGACTAACACCTCTCTAGTTTAGCCCCCTGTTAACCACTAACACCTCTCTAGTTTAGCCCCCCTGTTAACCACTAACACCTCTCTAGTTTAGCCCCCCTGTTAACCACTAACACCTCTCTAGTTTAGCCCCCCTGTTAATCACTAACACCTCTCTAGTTTAGCCCCCCTGTTAATGACAAACACCTCTCTAGTTTAGCCCCCCTGTTAATCACTAACACCTCTCTAGTTTAGCCCCCCTGTTAACCACTAACACCTCTCTAGTTTAGCCCCCCTGTTAATGACAAACACCTCTCTAGTTTAGCCCCCCCTGTTAATCACTAACACCTCTCTAGTTTAGCCCCCCTGTTAATGACTAACACCTCTCTAGTTTAGCCCCCCTGTTAATCACTAACACCTCTCTAGTTTAGCCCCCTGTTAACCACTAACACCTCTCTAGTTTAGCCCCCTGTTAACCGCTAACACCTCTCTAGTTTAGCCCCCCTGTTTATCACTAACACCTCTCTAGTTTGGCCCTTGTTAATCACTAACACCTCTCTAGTTTAGCCCCCCTGTTAACCACTAACACCTCTCTAGTTTAGCCCCCCTTTAACCACTAACACCTCTCTAGTTTAGCCCCCCTGTTAATCACTAACACCTCTCTAGTTTAGCCCCCCTGTTAATCACTAACACCTCTCTAGTTTAACCCCCCTGTTAATGACTAACACCTCTCTAGTTTAACCCCCCTGTTAATCACTAACACCTCTCTAGTTTAGCCCCCTGTTAATCACTAACACCTCTCTAGTTTAGCCCCCCTGTTAACCACTAACACCTCTCTAGTTTAGCCCCCCTGTTAATCACTAACACCTCTCTAGTTTAACCCCCCTGTTAATGACTAACACCTCTCTAGTTTAGCCCCCCTGTTAATCACTAACACCTCTCTAGTTTAGCCCCCTGTTAACCACTAACACCTCTCTAGTTTAGCCCCCCTGTTAACCACTAACACCTCTCTAGTTTAGCCCCCCTGTTAACCACTAACACCTCTCTAGTTTAGCCCCCCTGTTAACCACTAACACCTCTCTAGTTTAGCCCCCCTGTTAATCACCAACACCTCTCTAGTTTAGCCCCCCTGTTAATGACTAACACCTCTCTAGTTTAGCCCCCCTGTTAATCACTAACACCTCTCTAGTTTAGCCCCCCTGTTAATGACTAACACCTCTCTAGTTTAGCCCCCTGTTAACCACTAACACCTCTCTAGTTTAGCCCCCCTGTTAACCACTAACACCTCTCTAGTTTAGCCCCCCTGTTAACCACTAACACCTCTCTAGTTTAGCCCCCCTGTTAACCACTAACACCTCTCTAGTTTTGCCCCCCTTTTAATCAGTAATGTCCAAACTTCAGTAGCTCCTTCCTCCTTCTTCCTTCCTCCCTTCCTTCCTTCCTTCCCTCCTTCCTTCCTTCCTTCCCTCTCGCTCCACTCTCATTGGTTCTCCTGGCTGTGTCACATGGTAGTGTTTAGTGGACCCTTCACAGCTGAACTAATGAATGGAGAGGGAGGGAGGGAGGGAGGGAGTTGGGGTCCTGTAATGCAGACAAGCTTTCGCCTCTCTCTGTCTCTCTCTCTCTGCTGAATGGGAATACTGCCTCAGACTCTGGTCCCAAACGGCATCCTATTCCCTTCATAGTGTACTACTTTAGACCAGAGTCTATGGGGGCCCTATGAGGTGAATAGGGTGCCATTTGGGACACACCCTCAGCCGCAGCCTGGGAAAGGAAGAGGGTTATAAATTGTGTCAGTTAGGCTCCCCTCGAATAAAATGGAAGCCATGTGGAAAATGAAAATGCATTTCAATCTGAAAAGCGAGGGAGGCTGGGATGGAGGGGGTTTTCTCCCTGTTCCATGGTGGTCGCTGGTCGCTCATCTTGGAAGACTTTTTTGAAGTTGGAAACACCCGCTGTAGTGTTCTTGTGTAAGCTTGTTAAAAGAGAGTCTGTGAAACTATGCACTCAACACATTGTTAGGGGGGTGGGGGTGGAAACGAGTGCTTTCCAGGAAGTGCTTTCTGGTAATACGTTGTATATCAAACGGAGTTCTACTCCTGTAACAAAACCTGTTCATTCAGGAATTTCAACTAACCTTGTATTTGTCTGTCTCTTTTCATGTAGTTTCGTGCTCCAACAAGTCTTGATGCTCTGCTATGGTGTTATGTTACTATATGATGAAATCATGTCTTGTCAGTTTCATTTTGTTCGGCCAGCCTTACATTAAAGGTTGCTCATAAGACAATGTAGTATAACCCATTTTAGCTTTTGTCCTTCATTAGAAGGAGCCGTTTTCTGTTGAAAAGTGTGAAACTGACCGGGTCATTGTGTTGCCCCTGCAGGAAGAAGGAGAAGAGGAAGAAGAGGAAGAGGAGGAAGAGGAGGAGTCTGGAGAGGAGGATTAAAGAACAACATCATTTCACCTCTTACTTCCTTCTGGCAGTTCTTCCTCCTGGGGAACCACTGCCTTCACCACTTACTAAGGACGCTGACCCATGACCTCTCTGTCCACTCTCATATCGTACTGTTTTCATTTGACACTTTTGTTTGGGTTTATTTCTTTTTGGGGTTTTTTTTGTTGTTGTTGTTTGTTTTGATTCTGAGATGAACACACAGAGCATGAGCCGCAAAAAAAAAAAACCCGAAACACTAAATATGACAACAAAGATCCGCTGTACCTCTTTACAACAACAGTAATGTTTTATCTGCTGTAAGGACAGAGGTTCTGGGGGTTGGTACCGCTGCAGGTTCTACTCCCCTCCTCCCCTGTCGTTGTCCACTGATTCTCCAGGATGTCTTTCTTTGAGGGAGAGATAGAAAGTCTGTTATTGGCATTCAGAAACTGCGACCATATGGCTGCTGTTTCAGTACAACAGAGGTCTAGAACACACACACAGACCCTCCCTCCGCCGAGTCCCGTGTCGGACCACCAAACACAGGGAGACAGACTACTCTCTCTTCAAGTCAGGTTATTTTAATCTACCGTGGAATTGCTTTTTTATATATAACAAATTGGCTTCTTTAACTTGCTAAAATCACACCTTTTTAATTGATGAATTCCTCAGTTGAGGTTGTTGGATATTAGCAGGTATGTCGTTTTTTTCATCATGTTCGTTTTACTGCCAGTTAGTCTCTTTAACCAAGAACCTTTTTCACCTGCTTTTATTATATTGTGATAATTATCATTTTATATTGTGATAATTATCATTTAATATTGTGATAATTATCATTTAATATTGTGATAATTATCATTTTATATTGTGATAATTATCATTTTATATTGTGATAATTATAACCACACAACAAAGAGAAGAACTCAGCTTTAATGTTTATTATGGTGAAGTTCACATGATGGAACGATCTTAATGGAGGTAATATGATATTATTGGATTTACAGGGCTCTTATAAATAATATGCTTTATTGTTTTCTCTATTAGGAAACAATGAGTTGATAGTCACAGTTCTCATCATCGACATCTTGATTATCCAGTTCGTTTTTACAAGTATAAATTTAACAGAGAGCTTTAACGTTGCAATGCTTCAATACCAACTTGGCTGTACTGCGGCTGGTTTTCAGTTAGAAAACAACCGTATTTAATCCAGCATTTACCTGAGGTCTGCAGGTCTTTGGTGGACTCATTTCATTTTTGTGGATTGAGAGATGATTTTAAGATATCGTCTTAGTTCTATTTCCATGATCAATCCTCTTAAATATCACTTCTTATCGATGTCATCTGATTAATCTACTCACATACATACATACATACATACATACATACATACATACATACATACATACATACATACATACATACATACATACATACATACATACATACATACATACATACATACATACATACATACATACATACATACATACATACATACATACATACATACAGTGGGGGGGAAAAGTAATTGATCCCCTGCTGATTTTGTACGTTTGCCCACTGACAAAGAAATGATCAGTCTATAATTTTAATGGTAGGTTTATTTGAACAGTGAGAGAGAATAACAACAACAAAAAATCCAGAAAAAAGCATGTCAAAAATGTTATAAATTGATTTGCATTTTAATGAGCGAAATAAGTATTTGACCCCCTCTCAATCAGAAAGATTTCTGGCTCCCAGGTGTCTTTTATACAGGTAACGAGCTGAGATAAGGAGCACACTCTTAAAGGGAGTGCTCCTAATCTCAGCTTGTTACCTGTATAAATAACACCTGTCCACAGAAGCAATCAATCAATCAGATTCCAAACTCTCCACCATGGCCAAGACCAAAGAGCTCTCCAAGGATGTCAGGGACAAGATTGTAGACCTACACAAGGCTGAAATGGGCTACAAGACCATCGCCAAGCAGCTTGGTGAGAAGGTGACAACATTTGGTGCGATTATTCACAAATGGAAGAAACACAAAATAACTGTCAATTTCCCTCGGCCTGGGGCTCTATGCAAGATCTCACCTCGTGGAGATGCAATGATCATGAGAACGGTGAGGAATCAGCCCAGAACTACACGGGAGGATCTTGTCAATGATCTCAAGGCAGCTGGGACCATAGTCACCAAGAAAACAATTGGTAACACACTACGCCGTGAAGGACTGAAATCCTGCAGCGCCCGTAAGGTCCCCCTGCTCAAGAATACATATACATGCCCATCTGAAGTTTGCCAATGAACATCTGAATGACTCAGAGGACAACTGGTGAAAGTGTTGTGGTCAGATGAGACCAAAATGGAGCTCTTTGACATCAACTCAACTCGCCGTGTTTGGAGGAGGAGGAATGCTGCCTATGACCCCAAGAACACCATCTCCACCGTCAAACATGGAGGTGGAAACATTATGCTTTGGGGGTGTTTTTCTGCTAAGGGGACAGGACAACTTCACCGCATCAAAGGGACGATGGACGGGGCCATGTACCGTCAAATCTTGGGTGAGAACCTCCTTCCCTCAGCCAGGGCATTGAAAATGGGTCGTGGATGGGTATTCCAGCATGACAATGACCCAAAACACACGGCCAAGGCAACAAAGGAGTGGCTCAAGAAGAAGCACATTAAGGTCCTGGAGTGGCCTAGCCAGTCTCCAGACCTTAATCCCATAGAAAATCTGTGGAGGGAGCTGAAGGTTCGAGTTGCCAAACGTCAGCCTCGAAACCTTAATGACTTGGAGAAGATCTGCAAAGAGGAGTGGGACAAAATCCCTCCTGAGATGTGTGCAAACCTGGTGGCCAACTAGAAGAAACGTCTGACCTCTGTGATTGCCAACAAGGGTTTTGCCACCAAGTACTAAGTCATGTTTTGCAGAGGGGTCAAATACTTATTTCCCTCATTAAAATGCAAATAATTTTGTAACATTTTTGACATGCGTTTTTCTGGATTTTTTTGTTGTTATTCTGTCTCTCACTGTTCAAATAAACCTACCATTAAAATTATAGACTGATCATTTCTTTGTAAGTGGGCAAACGTACAAAATCAGCAGGGGATCAAATACTTTTTTCCCCCACTGTACATACATGCACACACACACACACACACACACACACACACACACACACACACACACACACACACACACACACACACACACACACACACACACACACACACACACTGTATGTTTGTCATTTTATGTGTCTTCTTATTCACAACATTGCTTTAAAACCATGGATTCCATTGATACTATTTTTTCACACTAACCTGGTCTGCCTTAACAAAACAAACCTTAAGAACAAACAAACAAAACCATAATAACAAAAAAAACATACAATTTACCTCATGTTTTACCTGCACCTTTAGTGCCAGTGTGAGATAGGATGACTCAGGAATTCTAGAACCAGAACCTTGATAATCCTTACTTCAGGTATTCTAGAACCCTGATAATCCTTCAGGTATTCTAGAACCCTGATAATCCTTCAGGTATTCTAGAAACCTGATAATCCTTCAGGTATTCTAGAACCCTGATAATCCTTCAGGTATTCTAGAAACCTGATAATCCTTCAGGTATTCTAGAACCCTGATAATCCTTACTTCAGGTATTCTGAGAATTCCGAAGACATGTCGGCACTTTGTGGTCTGATGCTGATGCAATATCTCCTCACCATTTCAAACTACCTCCGATTTCCTCCGCAACAACCTGAAAACTCCAAGCTCAAGGAATGCACACTTCCCTGCTACACAGTACTGCACAGTACTAAATAGTAGTACACAGTACTACACAGTACTAAATAGTACTACATAGTACTACATAGTACTACACAGTACTACATAGTATTACTACACACAACAACGCATGGGGTGGCAGTGTGTGTGTGTGTGTCAACGAGCTAACTTGTTATAAAAGTTGTTGTCTTGTGTCTCACAGTGGAACAGACATGTTCTGTGTAAGTCTGACAGGTAATTTACTGAAATCAGGAGTTTTTTTTTATATTTCCTATGTAGAACTCATAAGCAGCTAATGGAAGAAGTACTGTGGTGTCTTTATTTCACATTAACATTAGTGTTGTGTATCTATTTACATTACCATGAGTGTTGTGTATCTAAGTCCTAACAAGACACCCACCTTTCCCTCTCCTCAACTGGGACTTCTGTTTGACAAACTGTTAACTTGAATATATTTGTTTTTCTGATTTACTCAATGGTTTTTATTAAGGATCAAGTGCTTGTATGACACTACACGATATTATTGTTTTTTGTTTGTTTTTGCTCTGAATTTTTTTATTTTTGGTTATTTTTTTCTGAACTATGTACTATTCATATACATTTATGTACCTCAAACAAACTGCTAAAAATGGACTTATAATCGATTGACAAATACCTACCTCCAGTCTTGAAAAGGAATGATTTTTGCCGGGTTTCTTTCATTCAGTATGAGTTTTGATAATGTATGATGAAATCTATCGATATTAGGACTGCAAAAGATCCCTTACTCAAAAGTATTTTTGTAACAGTTTTCAAAACTTCTGAACCAAGTAAATGTTGACTTCACCCTGCGGAAGAAATAGCCTTCAAAAAATAATCTTGAAGATTTTCAGGTTTTGAAAAATATATGTTTGGGTTTTGTATATTGTATTCATGGATTTTTTTTTTTTAATTAGTAGATATTGATATACTTGATTAGATATTTTGTGTACTTTACGACACATGTGATTTTCTTTTTCTTGTTGTTATGGTTCAACCAGATGTATATGAAAATGCTTCTTAAGTAGTGATGGATTACAACTTTTAAATGTTAACATGGTATATTCTCATACGGGCCTGAGGTAGGGAGCCTCAGAGAGTTAGCCAAACAACCCAACATGCCTGTTCCACTCATACGGGCCTGAGGTAGGGAGCCTCAGAGAGTTAGCCAAACAATCCAACATGCCCTTTCCACTCACACGGGCCTGAGGTAGGGAGCCTCAGAGAGTTAGCCAAACAACCCAACATGCCTGTTCCACTCACACAGGCCTGAGGTAGGGAGCCTCAGAGAGTTAGCCAAACAATCCAACATGCCCTTTCCACTCACACGGGCCTGAGGTAGGGAGCCTCAGAGAGTTAGCCAAACAATCCAACATGCCTGTTCCACTCATACGGGCCTGAGGTAGGGAGCCTCAGAGAGTTAGCCAAACAACCCAACATGCCCTCTCCACTCACACAGGCCTGCAAGCTGCAATTCAAACTTGACATCAGTCAGTTTTAAGCTGCTTTCATGTGCTCTCTGAATTATATTGACTGGGGAAAAATTACGGAATAGGAAAGGTCCCGGAATCGTGCTAACAACAACCGTTCATTTTGAGTTTCCGAGTCAGAAATACGTGTGGGCACAAACTTAGGGAACATCTTTGTATCCAAAGTTTCACAGTCGTATACTTTTGAGTTTCTCAGTCGTATACTTTTGAGTTTCTCAGTCGAATACTTCCGAGTTTCTCAGTCGGATACTTCCGAGTTTCTCAGTCAAATACCTCCGAGTTTCTCAGTCGGATACTTCCGAGTTTCTCAGTCGGATACTTCCGAGTTTCTCAGTCAAATACCTCCGAGTTTCTCAGTCGGATACTTCCGAGTTTCTCAGTCGGATACTTCCGAGTTTCTCAGTCAAATACCTCCGAGTTTCTCAGTCGGATACTTCCGAGTTTCTCAGTCGGATACTTCCGAGTTTCTCAGTCGGATACTTCCGAGTTTCTCAGTCAAATACTTCAGAGTTTCTCAGTCAGATACCTCCGAGTTTCTCAGTCAAATACCTCCGAGTTTCTCAGTCGGATACTTCCGAGTTTCTCAGTCGAATACTTCCGAGTTTCTCAGTAGGATACTTCTGAATTTCTCAGTCGGATACTTCAGAGTTTCTCAGTCGAATACTTCCGAGTTTCTCAGTCGGATACTTCCGAGTTTCTCAGTCAAATACTTCCGAGTTTCTCAGTAGGAGACTTCTTAGTTTCTCAGTCAGATGCAGACTTCAGAGTTTCCTATTTTCCGAGGAAGGCAGCATTAGTTTCTTCAAACACTATTACTGTCCAGAATGTTCCCTGAACTGTATCATTGGGTTCATCTGTGATAACAACTCTTGATAACTCTCAGGTACATAACAATCAAAACAGAGAACGTAGGTTGATCAAGAACCCACCTATTGTTGATGAGGTGAAGCCAAAATAGGCCTATACTTTATGTTGATGCAGTTTGACAGCTGCCTTGGTTTTGAAACGGCTTCGTAGGCCTACCTGTGTGAGTTGGCGATCACATGTTGTAGCTTTGAAAAGCACGGCTTAGAAACAGATAGACTTCACAGCTGAGAAGAACAATGGCTTTGTCTAAATACGTCACAAGCCATCAAATCCTTGCTTACTGCTTCCATGTTTCCGTAATTCTTCTCAAATCTCATTGGAGGTGTGGATCTACGGTTCCTCCTCTCGGGAACTTCTCTTACCAATGAACTTTGAGAGGAATTGAGGAAACAAGGACAGTTGGGGGGGAAGCAAGTATTTGACGGCTAGTAATGTTTTGAGACGCAGCCATCGCCAGACTGTCCATCATCAGCATGAAAAGCTATAAGAGATAATTAAAAAAAAAAAAACATTTAAAAAAAAGGGCTAAACACTGTGGTGCTCATAGCTGACACTTATTATATCATAGGAGGTAATGACGTTCCAATGTTGGAGCTCCAAGAACATTGGACTATATTTCATAAATATGTACTCGAGTTCTAAAGTGTAAGAGTATATAAAAAAAAAAAAGAATTGAAACAATGTTTTATTTTTTTTTTATTTTGGGATGTTTTACCTCATGTTGGTGTGAATGTGTAACTATGGAAACCACTGTTTTGTTGATGTGCTTTGAGCTCTTGAGTCTTAATGAAGATGATCCCGTTCTAGAACAGTCCCAATACACATTACTACCTCCAAGAAAAGGGCCTACTGTTACCTCATTTTCAAACTAAACCTGCTCCCAAATGGCACCCTATTCCCTATATTAGTGCACTCTTTTTGACCAGGGAGTGCGCTACTTTTGACCGGAGCATTTACGGGGACTAGTCCGCTATATAGGGAATAGGGTGCAATTTGTGACGCAAGCTTAAATATCTGCTTAGTAAAACTCAGGTGACGAAAGAGAACAGGGAGAACATCGTAAAATTTTTATATATATATAGTTTATTTTTGTCGGGGGATAAATTTTATAAGACTGTTCTTCTCTGCCTCTTAGTCACCACTAGGTAAGACTGGACATGTAATTTTTTATTTTAAAGAACATTTTCTGACATTATGCAATGTTATGTAGTTAGATTAATCTGTGGAGGGGAGAGGCGGGAAGAGGCGTCTCCCTCAGTAGAACGTCATGTTTTCTCTCTAACTTGTATCGCTTCCTCTCTATCCACCTAGTATCGCTGTCTTCAATTACACATCCAAATGGCTTGTTTGATATACAAAACAAACCCAACTTATCTTAATAGATATTCACAGCCTTGTTTCAGCACAATAAAAAAAAATATGGCTTCTGTGGCGGTGTGAGTTTCTATTTCTTGGCTTTACGTTCCAATTATCTCTCCTTCCTAACGAAGTGTGTACTTGTTTACTTCCCTTCACTGAGTTGAAGAAATATGTTGGAATCTCCCACTAGCCCATGGCTCCACCAATCCGATGCTTTTACATTGTGGGAAGTAGTGAAAGAGTGCACACTTCAGGAGAAAGGAGATTTCATTGGGACTCACCTATGATCTGTAGGACCAGAGTGTCATTGGGACTCACCTATGATCTGTAGGACCAGAGTGTTATTGGGGACTCACCTATGATCTGTAGGACCAGAGTGTTATTGGGACCCATCTATGATCTGTAGGACCAGAGTGTCATTGGGACTCACCTATGATCTGTAGGACCAGAGTGTTATTGGGACTCACCTATGATCTGTAGGACCAGAGTGTTATTGGGACCCATCTATGATCTGTAGGACCAGAGTGTTATTGGGACCCATCTATGATCTGTAGGACCAGAGTGTTATTGGGACCCATCTATGATCTGTAGGACCAGAGTGTTATTGGGACTCACCTATGATCTGTAGGACCAGAGTGTTATTGGGACCTTCCTATGATCTGTAGGACCAGAGTGTTATTGGGACTCACCTATCATCTGTAGGACCAGAGTGTTATTGGGACTCACCTATGATCTGTAGGACCCAGAGTGTTTCCTGATCACACGGGGGAGGAACAACTCTGGGCCCTATTCATCTTTGTAGATTAGGGCCTGTACTCATAGTGTCATACTTTTGACCAGGGCTCATTGGGGACACAGACAGGGTTTCAGCCCCATCTGTCCTTCCAGCCGCGTAATGAAGGGGCCCTCTGCTCTCCTTTCAGGGCAACTTCATTTACACACTTCTGATGGGACTTTAAGGACTTTTCTAAGCATTGTGTTTTCTTCCTGTTGCATCCCTCACCAAACCCCTCTCCACACCTCCTCCGCACCCCGCCCATATCCTTTCATGCACACCCCTCTTTTCCGTAACACCCCCCCCCCCCCCTCCCTCCTTCCCTCCAGCCTGAACCCTCTTGGGAGACATGGGCGACCTCGTAGCCTCTGACCTCTACAGGACTCAGCCTATAGTGGAATGGATGACATCAAAGCTGCTCCCTGACAAGCCCCGTCACTCACCAGGCCTCCCCTCCTCCTCTTTCACCCTCCCACCCTCCCTCGTCACTCCCTGTGTGTGTGTGTGTGTGTGTGTGTGTGTGTGTGTGTGTGTGTGTGTGTGTGTGTGTGTGTGTGTGTGTGTGTGTGTGTGTGTGTGTGTGTGTGTGTGTGTGTGTGTGTGTGTGTCTGTGGGTGTGGGTGTGTGTGGAATGGCACCTTGTTTTATCTGTATTTATAATAAATGAGATGTTTTAATGGAGAGAGTCCTGCCTCTAACATCTCTACCTCTGATGAGGTCTATTATTATTTAAGGTAACAGGAAACATCCTTTACCTATTGGTGGGAGAGGCAATGGAGGTCAGACAGACCATAAACGACTTCCTGTACTGACACAGAGCTGTATTCCACCATAGAGGGAACTGCTTTAGTTTATATATAAAGGCACAAATGCAGCTCACATCAATTAATATCTTCCATGTTGACCATTGCCTTGTAGTTGAGTTTTTATCTCATTCACTCATTGTGATATTTTGCTTGTTTCATCCTGTCTGTTGTGTGATGGTGTTAGGATGTCAGGCATCCGTTTCCACTGAGAAGTCCAGGTCAGGAAGGATGTAGGGGGAAGGGCTTTGGAGACACACACACACACACACACACACACACACACACACACACACACACACACACACACACACACACACACTGAACCACTGCTGAGAGAAGAGAGGAAACTGGGAGAGAAGCAGACAGACAGATCCCACAGACGTAAACGCATGGACACACACACACACACACACACACACACACAGACACACACAGAGCCACTGTGTGTGTATGTTCTGTGTGTGTGACCCCCAATTAGAGAGGGTCTGTTTAGTAGAGCTACATACTATCTACAGGAAACCTGCATACCTGGCCAGCTGCTACACTATCTACAGTAAACCTGCATACCTGACCAGCTGCTACACTATCTACAGCAAACCTGCATACCTGGTCAGCTGCTACACTATCTACAACAAACCTGCATACCTGGCCAGCTGCTACACTATCTACAGTAAACCTGCATACCAAACCAGCTGCTACACTATCTACAGTAAACCTGCATACCTGGCCAGCTGCTACACTATCTACAGCAAACCTGCATACCTGGCCAGCTGCTACACTATCTACAGTAAACCTGCATACCTGACCAGCTGCTACACTATCTACAGTAAGCCTGCATACCTGGCCAGCTGCAGCACACTTGCAGTCAGATATCTTTATTGTGTTATACTGTGTGAAATACAGTGGTGAAGCCAGGATAACTGTTATAAGGCATGTGATAAAACAGTGGAAGCGTAAAATATGCTCCAGGATAAAACCTGATAGGCTTGTAGATATATATCCAGGAACTAAAGCTAAGACCTGATAGGCTTGTAGATATATCTCCAGGAACTAAAGCTAAAACCTGATAGGCTTGTAGATATATCTCCAGGAACTAAAGCTAAAACTGATAGGCTTGTAGATATATCTCCAGGAACTAAAGCTAAAACCTGATAGGCTTGTAGATATATATCCAGGAACTAAAGCTAAAACCTGATAGGCTTGTAGATATATATCCAGGAACTAAAGCTAAAACCTGATAGGCTTGTAGATATATATCCAGGAACTAAAGCTAAAACCTGATAGGCTTGTAGATATATATCCAGGAACTAAAGCTAAAACCTGATAGGCTTGTAGATATATATCCAGGAACTAAAGCTAAGACCTGATAGGCTTGTGGATAATCTCCAGGAACTAAAGCTAAAACCTGATAGGCTTGTAGATATATCTCCAGGAACTAAAGCTAAAACCTGATAGGCTTGTAGATATATATCCAGGAAGTAAAGCTACAGTCTTAGATGTTAGTGAAATGTAATAAGAGGTGGAACCAGGAAGTCTTATCTAGTGAGTGATAAAAGACAACAGCACATTAGAAGTGTCAGAAATAGCACCCTATTCCCTATATAGTGCACTACTTTTGACCAGGTGGTAGGGCTAGGGTCAACTGAAGTGCACAATATAAGGTATAGGGTGCCGTTTAAGACACACCCAAGGATACTTCACAGTCACAACCTGTTAAACTTGTACAATATGAAATCAGGAACTCCTTCATTTATTCTTGAGTAATACTCTTTGTGAACACACACACACACACACACACAAGACATGCATTTTTAAAAAACATTTTTATTTAACCTTTATTTAACTAGGAAAGTCAGTTAAGAACAAATAATTATTTACAATGACTGACTACTCCGGCCAAACCCAGACAACGCTGGGCCAATTGTGCGCCGCCCTATTGGACTCCTAATCACGTCCGTATGTGATACAGCCTGGATTCAAACCAGGTACTATAGAGACGCCTCTTGCACTGAGATGCAGTGCATTAGACCGCTGTGCTACTCGGGAGCCCCCATACGTGACTGAAACAGAGTTCAGACTGGCATGGTAGCATTGAAGTGAACTGTCAAGGTAAACACTGTCCTCGCAAGGCACCCTGATCTTTTTCCACTAAATCTCAGTTTCCTTCTCTAGCGAATCACGGGGATCTGGTCCAGGTTGGGTGTCTGTAGTAGTATATATACCCACTGGTGACCAACACAGTGGTAGAATGCATACCCACTGGTGACCAACACAGTGGTAGAATGCATACCCACTGGTGACCAACACAGTGGTAGAAATTGGTTGAATCAACGTTGTTTTCACGTCATTTCAACAATAAAACTCAACGTGATGACTTTGAATCAACGTGGAAAACTGATTGGATTTGAAAAAATAAATCAACGTGAAAAGTAGTTTTTCCCTCCAACTTTAAAAAAATATCCGATGACATTGCTAAATTTGTGGTTGATTTTACATTGAATTCACATTAGTTGACTAGTCAATCATATGTAAATCAAAACTAGACGTTGAGCTGCTGTCTGTCCCCTGACTCTGAGACACCTGCCAAAAGTGTCTTACTACTACTATATCACTGACTCCTATTGATAGTGTTAGTCTCTATGTCTATAATAAGACCCTACTACTATATCACTGACTCCTATTGATAGTGTTAGTCTCTATGTCTATAATAAGACCCTAATACTATATCACTGACTCCTATTGATAGTGTTAGTCTCTATGTCTATAATAAGACCCTACTACTATATCACTGACTCCTATTGATAGTGTTAGTCTCTATGTCTATAATAAGACCCTACTACTATATCACTGACTCCTATTGATAGTGTTAGTCTCTATGTCTATAATAAGACCCTAATACTATATCACTGACTCCTATTGATAGTGTTAGTCTCTATGTCTATAATAAGACCCTACTACTATATCAGACTCCTATTGATAGTGTTAGTCTCTATGTCTATAATAAGACCCTACTACTATATCACTGACTCCTATTGATAGTGTTAGTCTCTATGTCTATAATAAGACCCTACTACTATATCACTCACTCCTATTGATAGTGTTAGTCTCTATGTCTATAATAAGACCCTACTACTATATCACTGACTCCTATTGATAGTGTTAGTCTCTATGTCTATAATAAGACCCTACTACTATATCACTCACTCCTATTGATAGTGTTAGTCTCTATGTCTATAATAAGACCCTACTACTATATCACTGACTCCTATTGATAGTGTTAGTCTCTATGTCTATAATAAGACCCTACTACTATATCACTGACTCCTATTGATAGTGTTAGTCTCTATGTCTATAATAAGACCCTACTACTATATCACTGACTCCTATTGATAGTGTTAGTCTCTATGTCTATAATAAGACCCTACTACTATATCACTGACTCCTATTGATAGTGTTAGTCTCTATGTCTATAATAAGACCCTACTACTATATCACTGACTCCTATTGATAGTGTTAGTCTCTATGTCTATAATAAGACCCTAATACTATATCACTGACTCCTATTGATAGTGTTAGTCTCTATGTCTATAATAAGACCCTACTACTATATCAGACTCCTATTGATAGTGTTAGTCTCTATGTCTATAATAAGACCCTACTACTATATCACTGACTCCTATTGATAGTGTTAGTCTCTATGTCTATAATAAGACCCTACTACTATATCACTCACTCCTATTGATAGTGTTAGTCTCTATGTCTATAATAAGACCCTACTACTATATCACTGACTCCTATTGATAGTGTTAGTCTCTATGTCTATAATAAGACCCTACTACTATATCACTGACTCCTATTGATAGTGTTAGTCTCTATGTCTATAATAAGACCCTACTACTATATCACTGACTCCTATTGATAGTGTTAGTCTCTATGTCTATAATAAGACCCTACTACTATATCACTGACTCCTATTGATAGTGTTAGTCTCTATGTCTATAATAAGACCCTACTACTATATCACTCACTCCTATTGATAGTGTTAGTCTCTATGTCTATAATAAGACCCTACTACTATATCACTGACTCCTATTGATAGTGTTAGTCTCTATGTCTATAATAAGACCCTACTACTATATCACTGACTCCTATTGATAGTGTTAGTCTCTATGTCTATAATAAGACCCTACTACTATATCACTCACTCCTATTGATAGTGTTAGTCTCTATGTCTATAATAAGACCCTACTACTATATCACTGACTCCTATTGATAGTGTTAGTCTCTATGTCTATAATAAGACCCTACTACTATATCACTGACTCCTATTGATAGTGTTAGTCTCTATGTCTATAATAAGACCCTACTACTATATCACTGACTCCTATTGATAGTGTTAGTCTCTATGTCTATAATAAGACCCTAATACTATATCACTGACTCCTATTGATAGTGTTAGTCTCTATGTCTATAATAAGACCCTAATACTATATCACTGACTCCTATTGATAGTGTTAGTCTCTATGTCTATAATAAGACCCTACTACTATATCACTGACTCCTATTGATAGTGTTAGTCTCTATGTCTATAATAAGACCCTAATACTATATCACTGACTCCTATTGATAGTGTTAGTCTCTATGTCTATAATAAGACCCTAATACTATATCACTGACTCCTATTGATAGTGTTAGTCTCTATGTCTATAATAAGACCCTACTACTATATCACTCACTCCTATTGATAGTGTTAGTCTCTATGTCTATAATAAGACCCTACTACTATATCACTGACTCCTATTGATAGTGTTAGTCTCTATGTCTATAATAAGACCCTACTACTATATCACTGACTCCTATTGATAGTGTTAGTCTCTATGTCTATAATAAGACCCTACTACTATATCACTGACTCCTATTGATAGTGTTAGTCTCTATGTCTATAATAAGACCCTAATACTATATCACTGACTCCTATTGATAGTGTTAGTCTCTATGTCTATAATAAGACCCTAATACTATATCACTGACTCCTATTGATAGTGTTAGTCTCTATGTCTATAATAAGACCCTACTACTATATCCCTCCCTCCCTCCTTCTCTCTCTCTATCACCCCTTTCTCCTTCCCTCCCTCCCTCAACACTGTGAGCCTCTAATGAGAGGAGTAACATGGGTTACAAGGTGGTTCCTGTCGTGTCTATCTGTTAATTGGAAACACACACTCTACAGACGCACAGTCTAGTAGCCCCTCAGATATACCCCTACTGACCCCCAACCTGACCCCCACTGACCCCCAACCTGACCCCTACTGACCCCCAACCTGACCCCCAACATGACCCCCACTGAGCCCCAACCTGACCCCTACTGACCCCCAACCTGACCCCCACTGACCCCCAACCTGACCCCCACTGACCCCTACTGACCCCCAACCTGACCCCTACTGACCCCCAACCTGACCCCCACTAACCCCCACTAACCCCCACTGACCCACAACCTGACCCCTACTGACCCCCAACCTGACCCCCAACCTGACCCCCACTGACCCCCAACCTGACCCCTACTGACCTCCAACCTGACCCCCAACCTGACCCCTACTGACCCCCAACCTGACCCCTACTGACCTCCAACCTGACCCCTACTGACCCCCACTGACCCCCAACATGACCCTCACTGACCCCTACTGACCTCCAACCTGACCCCCAACCTGACCCCTACTGACCCCCAACCTGACCCCCAATATGACCCCCAACATGACCCCACTGACCCCCAACTTGACCTGCACTGACCCCCAACCTGACCCCCAACCTGACCCACACTGACCCCCAACCTGACCCACACTGACCCCCATTCTCACCCACACTGACCCCCAACCTAACCCCCAACCTGACCCACACTGACCCCCAACCTGACCCACACGCAACCTGATGCACACAACCTGACTCACACTCACAACAGACTCTCCTT
>NW_021822673.1:501849-548161 GCF_901001165.1 Salmo trutta
TCTCCCTCCTCCCTCCCTCCCTCCCTCTCTCTCTCTCTCTCTCTCTCTCTCTCTCTCTCTCTCTCTCTCTCTCTCTCTCCCTCCTCTCTCCCTCCTCTCTCTCTTTCTCTTTCTCTCTCCCAAACTATTGAAATCAAGAATGTAAGCCTGTGTGTGATTTAACTGGTAAACGGATGTGTTCAGGTTGGTTGTGAGTGTGGGTCATGTTGGGGGTCAGTGGGGGTCAGGTTTGTTGTGGTGATTTGAAAATAAGGGAGAGCCGCACACTCTAGGAGCTCAGATGCAAAAATATAACATCCAACGTTTGGACAGCCAAGCTGTCTTCATCAGGGTATGATCACAAACACTGCGAGATGAGTCATTTATATAGTGTCAAAAGACACACAGGTGTCTGTAATCATGGCCAAGTGTGGCCTAGTATCATTGGTTAATTCTCAAATATAAAAATGGCATACAAAGAACAGCATCCAAAAAACCAAATGGATAACATACGATCATAGATTCATTTTAGACTACACAAGCTAACAAACAATTACAATGGCAAAGTCACAATAATCACAAGAATGGCTTCAGATCAAAGTCTATGTTGAGACCGAAGAGTGCAAGGGTCTTTAAATTAAAGATCCAGGCAGCCTCTCGTTTTCACAATAAATTAACAAGGTCACCCCGTCTCCTAGGGAGGGTGGCATGTTCGATGCCAATATAACGCAGAGACTAAATCGAGTGGTTTGCTTCCAAAAAGTGGGCCGCAACTGGGTAAGTCAAGTTTTTGCACCTAATGGTGCTACGATGCTCTGAGATACGTACTTTTAATTCACGCTTTGTTTTACCCACATCATTTTTACCACAAGGATAAGTTATAAGATAAATAACTGCCTTAGTGGAGCACGTGATAACACCTTTGATTGGGATCTGTTTCCCTGTTTGGGGGTGTTTGAAGGATCTACATTTATAAGTGCCATTACATTGAGCACAGCCGTTACATTTGTAGTTTCCATCCAGTATGGGCGCAAATAGACGTTGTTCAGGAATATCTTGGGGTGGTAAATCAGAGTGTACCAATTGGTCTCTGAGATTTCTGCCCTGTGAGAATACGACCAAGGGAAGGTCCGAAAACACATTACCGATACTATCATTGGATCTTAGAATGTGCCAATGTTCAATGTTTGTGAACAATCCCCTTAATTTGTTCAGAGCGCTTTGAATAGCGGGTAATTAGAACGCAAGAATGGTTATTTTTGCGAGACTGACCTTGAAAAAGGAGAGTCTGTTGTGAGTGTGAGTCAGGTTGTGTGCATCAGGTTGCGTGTGGGTCAGGTTGGGGGTCAGTGTGGGTCAGGTTGGGGGTTAGGTTGGGGGTCAGTGTGGGTGAGAATGGGGGTCAGTGTGGGTCAGGTTGGGGGTCAGTGTGGGTCAGGTTGGGAGTGAGTGTGGGTCAGGTTGGCGGTCAGGTTGGGGGTCAGTGTGGGTCATGTTGGGGGTTAGGTTGGGGGTCAGTGGGGGTCAGGTTGAGGGTTAGGTTGGGGGTCGGTGTGGGTGCGTTTGGGGGTTGGTGGGGGTCACGTTTGTTGTGAGTGTGGGTCAGGTTGGGTGGGTCAGGTTGGGTGTCGGTCAAGTTGTGTGCATCAGGTTGAGTGTGGGTCAGGTTGGGGGTCAGTGTGTGTCAGGTTGGAGGTCAGTGTGGGTGAGAATGGCGGTCAGTGTGGGTCAGGTTGGGGGTTAGGTTGGGGGTCAGTGTCGGTCATGTTGGGGGTTAGGTTGGGGGTCAGTGTGGGTGAGGATGGGGGTCAGTGGGGGTGAGAATAGGGTCAGTGTGGGTCAGGTTGGGAGTCAGTGCAGGTTAGCTTGGGGGTCAGCTTGGGGGTTAGTTTGGGTCAGGTTGGGGGTCAATGTGGGTGAGGTTGGGGGTCAGTGTGGGTGAGGATGGGGGTCAGTAGGGGTGAGAATGGGGGTCAGTGTGGTCAGGTTGGGAGTCAGTGCAGGTCAAGTTGGGGGTCAGCTTGGGGTTAGTGGGGGTCAGGTTGGGGGTCAGGTTGGGGGTCAGTGCAGGTCAAGTTGGGGGTCGTGGGGTCATGTTGGGGGTCATGTTGGGGGTCAGGTTGCGGGTCAGTAGGGGTCAGGTTGGGGGTCAGGTTGGAGGTCAGTAGGGGTCAGTGAGGGTCATGTTGGGGGTCAGTGGGGGTCAGGTTGGGGGTCAGTAGGGGTCAGGTTGGAGGTCAGTAAGGGTCAGGTTGGGGGTCAGTAGGGGTCAGGTTGGGGGTCAGGTTGGAGGTCAGTAGGGGTCAGGTTGGGGGTCAGTGGGGGTCAGGTTGGGGGTCAGGTTGGGGGTCAGTAGGGGTCAGTAGGGGTCAGTGGGGGTTAGTGGGGGTCAGGTTGGGGGTCACTAGGGGTCAGGTTGGGGGTCAGTAGGGGTCAGGTTGGGGGTCAGTGGGGGTCAGGTTGGGGGTCAGTAGGGGTCAGTGGGGGTCAGGTTGGGGGTCAGTAGGGGTCAGGTTGGGGCTCAGTGGGGGTCATGTTGGGGGTCAGGTTGGGGGTCAGTAGGGGTCAGGTTGGGGGTCAGTGGGGGTCAGGTTGGGGGTCAGTAGGGGTCAGGTTGGGGGTCAGTGGGGGTCAGGTTGGGGGTCAGTAGGGGTATATCTGAGGGGCTACTAGACTGTGCGTCTGTAGAGTGTGTGTTTCCAATTAACAGATGGACACGACAGGAACCACCTTGTAACCCATGTTACTCCTCTCATTAGAGGCTCACAGTGTTGAGGGAGGGAGGGAGGGGTAATAGAGAGAGAAGGAGAAAGTGAGGGAGGGAGGGAAGGAGGGGTAATAGAGAGAGAGAAGGAGAAAGGGAAGGATGCAGGGGTGATAGAGAGAGAGAAGGAGGGAGGGAGGGATATAGTAGTAGTAGTGTCTTATAGACATAGAGGCTAACACTATCAATAGGAGTCAGTGATATAGTAGTAGTGTCTTATAGACATAGAGGCTAACACTATCAATAGGAGTCAGTGATATAGTAGTAGTGTCTTATTATAGACATAGAGACTAACACTATCAATAGGAGTCAGGGATATAGTAGTAGTGTCTTATTATAGACATAGAGACTAACACTATCAATAGGAGTCAGTGATATAGTAGTAGTGTCTTATTATAGACATAGAGACTAACACTATCAATAGGAGTCAGTGATATAGTAGTAGTGTCTTATAGACATAGAGGCTAACACTATCAATAGGAGTCAGTGATATAGTAGTAGTGTCTTATTATAGACATAGAGACTAACACTATCAATAGGAGTCAGTGATATAGTAGTAGTGTC
This sequence comes from Salmo trutta, assembly GCF_901001165.1. NCBI lineage: Eukaryota > Metazoa > Chordata > Actinopteri > Salmoniformes > Salmonidae > Salmo > Salmo trutta. Next base: position 505,157 of record NW_021822673.1, read on the forward strand.
TTATTATAGACATAGAGACTAACACTATCAATAGGAGTCAGTGATATAGTAGTAGTGTCTTATAGACATAGAGGCTAACACTATCAATAGGAGTCAGTGATATAGTAGTAGTGTCTTATTATAGACATAGAGACTAACACTATCAATAGGAGTCAGTGATATAGTAGTAGTGTCTTATTATAGACATAGAGACTAACACTATCAATAGGAGTCAGTGATATAGTAGTAGTGTCTTATAGACATAGAGGCTAACACTATCAATAGGAGTCAGTGATATAGTAGTAGTGTCTTATAGACATAGAGACTAACACTATCAATAGGAGTCAGTGATATAGTAGTAGGGTCTTATTATAGACATAGAGACTAACACTATCAATAGGAGTCAGTGATATAGTAGTAGGGTCTTATTATAGACATAGAGACTAACACTATCAATAGGAGTGAGTGATATAGTATTAGGGTCTTATTATAGACATAGAGACCAACACTATCAATAGGAGTCAGTGATATAGTAGTAGGGTCTTATTATAGACATAGAGACTACCACTATCGATAGGAGTCAGTGATATAGTAGTAGGGTCTTATTATAGACATAGAGACTAACACTATCAATAGGAGTCAGTGATATAGTAGTAGGGTCTTACTATAGACATAGAGACTAACACTATCAATAGGAGTCAGTGATATAGTAGTAGGGTCTTACTATAGACATAGAGACTAACACTATCAATAGGAGTCAGTGATATAGTAGTAGGGTCTTATTATAGACATAGAGACTAACACTATCAATAGGAGTCAGTGATATAGTAGTAGTAAGACACTTTTGGCAGGTGTCTCAGAGTCAGGGGACAGACAGCAGCTCAACGTCTAGTTTTGATTTACATATGATTGACTAGTCAACTAATGTGAATTCAATGTAAAATCAACCACAAATTTAGCAATGTCATCGGATATTTTTTTAAAGTTGGAGGGAAAAACTACTTTTCACGTTGATTTATTTTTTCAAATCCAATCAGTTTTCCATGTTGATTCAAAGTCATCACGTTGAGTTTTGTTGTTGAAATGACGTGAAAACAAGGTTGATTCAACCAGTTTCTACCACTGTGTTGGTCACCAGTGGGTATGCATTCTACCACTGTGTTTGTCACCAGTGGGTACTCATTCTACCACTGTGTTTATCACCAGTGGGTATGCATTCTACCACTGTGTTGGTCACCAGTGGGTACTCATTCTACCACTGTGTTTGTCACCAGTGGGTACGCATTCTACCACTGTGTTGGTCACCAGTGGGTATGCATTCTACCACTGTGTTGGTCACCAGTGGGTATGCATTCTACCACTGTGTTGGTCACCAGTGGGTATGAATTGTACCACTGTGTTTTCTCAGAATGGACAGCTGTTACCATTTGATTAATACACAGACTCAACATGGAGGCGGTATACAAACGTTTTCTTATCGTTGAGTGATGGGATGGCTGCCGTCTTATCGGTTCTTAACCAACCATGCTATTTCGTTCGTTTTTTTTTAGCGTTGTTCGGGCACTTGTTTTGTACATGATGTTGCTGCTACGGTCTCTTATGACCGAAAAGAGCTTCTGGACATCAGAACTGCGATTGCTCACCTCAAACTGGACGAAGAGTTCTTCTTCAATGTGTCGGACGGGAGGGATATATACTACTACAGACACCCAACCAGGACCAGATCCCCGTGATTCGCTGGAGAAGGAAACTGAGATTTAGTGGAAAAAGATCAGGGTGCCTTGCGAGGACAGTGTTTACCTTGACAGTTCACTTCAGCGCTACCATGCCAGTCTGAACTCTGTTTCAGTCACGTATTGGGGCTCCCGAGTAGCACAGCGGTCTAATGCACTGCATCTCAGTGCAAGAGGCGTCACTATAGTACCTGGTTTGAATCCAGGCTGTATCACATCCGGACGTGATTAGGAGTCCAATAGGGCAGCGCACAATTTGCCCAGCGTTGTCTGGGTTTGGCCGGAGTAGTCAGTCATTGTAAATAATTATTTGTTCTTAACTGACTTTCCTAGTTAAATAAAGGTTAAATAAAAATGTTTAAAAAAAATGCATGTCTTGTGTGTGTCTTTGTGAAACTGTCTGTGTGTGTGTGTGTGTGTGTGTGTGTGTGTGTGTGTGTGTGTGTGTGTGTGTGTGTGTTCACAAAGAGTATTACTCAAGAATAAATGAAGGAGTTCCTGATTTCATATTGTACAAGTTTAACAGGTTGTGACTGTGAAGTATCCTTGGGTGTGTCTTAAACGGCACCCTATACCTTATATTGTGCACTTCAGTTGACCCTAGCCCTACCACCTGGTCAAAAGTAGTGCACTATATAGGGAATAGGGTGCTATTTCTGACACTTCTAATGTGCTGTTGTCTTTTATCACTCACTAGATAAGACTTCCTGGTTCCACCTCTTATTACATTTCACTAACATCTAAGACTGTAGCTTTACTTCCTGGATATCTACAAGCCTATCAGGTTTTAGCTTTAGTTCCTGGAGATATATCTACAAGCCTATCAGGTTTTAGCTTTAGTTCCTGGAGATATATCTACAAGCCTATCAGGTTTTAGCTTTAGTTCCTGGATATATATCTACAAGCCTATCAGGTCTTAGCTTTAGTTCCTGGATATCTACAAGCCTATCAGGTTTTAGCTTTAGTTCCTGGATATCTACAAGCCTATCAGGTCTTAGCTTTAGTTCCTGGAGATATATCTACAAGCCTATCAGGTTTTAGCTTTAGTTCCTGGATATATATCTACAAGCCTATCAGGTCTTAGCTTTAGTTCCTGGATATATATCTACAAGCCTATCAGGTTTTAGCTTTACTTCCTGGATATATATCTACAAGCCTATCAGGTCTTAGCTTTAGTTCCTGGAGATATATCTACAAGCCTATCAGGTTTTAGCTTTAGTTCCTGGATATATATCTACAAGCCTATCAGGTCTTAGCTTTAGTTCCTGGATATATATCTACAAGCCTATCAGGTTTTAGCTTTAGTTCCTGGATATATATCTACAAGCCTATCAGGTCTTAGCTTTAGTTCCTGGATATATATCTACAAGCCTATCAGGTTTTAGCTTTAGTTCCTGGAGATATATCTACAAGCCTATCAGGTTTTAGCTTTAGTTCCTGGATATCTACAAGCCTATCAGGTTTTAGCTTTAGTTCCTGGATATATATCTACAAGCCTATCAGGTTTTAGCTTTAGTTCCTGGATATATATCTACAAGCCTACCAGGTTTTAGCTTTAGTTCCTGGATATATACCTACAAGCCTATCAGGTTTTAGCTTTAGTTCCTGGATATATATCTACAAGCCTATCAGGTTTTAGCTTTAGTTCCTGGATATATATCTACAAGCCTATCAGGTCTTAGCTTTAGTTCCTGGATATATATCTACAAGCCTATCAGGTTTTAGCTTTAGTTCCTGGATATATATCTACAAGCCTATCAGGTTTTAGCTTTAGTTCCTGGATATATATCTACAAGCCTATCAGGTCTTAGCTTTAGTTCCTGGATATATATCTACAAGCCTATCAGGTTTTAGCTTTAGTTCCTGGATATATATCTACAAGCCTATCAGGTCTTAGCTTTAGTTCCTGGATATATATCTACAAGCCTATCAGGTTTTAGCTTTACTTCCTGGATATATATCTACAAGCCTATCAGGTCTTAGCTTTAGTTCCTGGAGATATATCTACAAGCCTATCAGGTTTTAGCTTTAGTTCCTGGATATATATCTACAAGCCTATCAGGTTTTAGCTTTACTTCCTGGATATATATCTACAAGCCTATCAGGTCTTAGCTTTAGTTCCTGGAGATATATCTACAAGCCTATCAGGTCTTAGCTTTAGTTCCTGGAGATATATCTACAAGCCTATCAGGTCTTAGCTTTACTTCCTGGATATATATCTACAAGCCTATCAGGTTTTAGCTTTACTTCCTGGATATATATCTACAAGCCTATCAGGTTTTAGCTTTACTTCCTGGATATATATCTACAAGCCTATCAGGTTTTAGCTTTAGTTCCTGGATATATATCTACAAGCCTACCAGGTTTTAGCTTTAGTTCCTGGATATATATCTACAAGCCTATCAGGTTTTAGCTTTAGTTCCTGGATATATACCTACAAGCCTATCAGGTTTTAGCTTTAGTTCCTGGATATATATCTACAAGCCTATCAGGTTTTAGCTTTAGTTCCTGGATATATATCTACAAGCCTATCAGGTCTTAGCTTTAGTTCCTGGATATATATCTACAAGCCTATCAGGTTTTAGCTTTAGTTCCTGGATATATATCTACAAGCCTATCAGGTTTTAGCTTTAGTTCCTGGAGATATATCTACAAGCCTATCAGGTTGTAGCTTTAGTTCCTGGATATATATCTACAAGCCTATCAGGTTTTAGCTTTAGTTCCTGGATATATATCTACAAGCCTATCAGGTTTTAGCTTTAGTTCCTGGATATATATCTACAAGCCTATCAGGTTTTAGCTTTAGTTCCTGGATATATATCTACAAGCCTATCAGGTCTTAGCTTTAGTTCCTGGAGATATATCTACAAGCCTACCAGGTTTTAGCTTTAGTTCCTGGATATATATCTACAAGCCTATCAGGTTTTAGCTTTAGTTCCTGGAGATATATCTACAAGCCTATCAGGTCTTAGCTTTAGTTCCTGGATATCTACAAGCCTATCAGGTTTTAGCTTTAGTTCCTGGATATATATCTACAAGCCTATCAGGTCTTAGCTTTAGTTCCTGGAGATATATCTACAAGCCTATCAGGTTTTAGCTTTAGTTCCTGGAGATATATATCTACAAGCCTATCAGGTCTTAGCTTTAGTTCCTGGAGATATATCTACAAGCCTATCAGGTTTTAGCTTTAGTTCCTGGATATATATCTACAAGCCTATCAGGTTTTAGCTTTAGTTCCTGGATATCTACAAGCCTATCAGGTTTTAGCTTTAGTTCCTGGATATATATCTACAAGCCTATCAGGTTTTAGCTTTAGTTCCTGGAGATATACCTACAAGCCTATCAGGTCTTAGCTTTAGTTCCTGGATATATATCTACAAGCCTATCAGGTTTTAGCTTTAGTTCCTGGATATCTACAAGCCTATCAGGTTTTAGCTTTAGTTCCTGGATATATATCTACAAGCCTATCAGGTTTTAGCTTTAGTTCCTGGATATATATCTACAAGCCTATCAGGTTTTAGCTTTAGTTCCTGGATATCTACAAGCCTATCAGGTTTTAGCTTTAGTTCCTGGATATATATCTACAAGCCTATCAGGTTTTAGCTTTAGTTCCTGGAGATATATCTACAAGCCTATCAGGTTTTAGCTTTAGTTCCTGGATATATATCTACAAGCCTATCAGGTTTTAGCTTTAGTTCCTGGAGATATATCTACAAGCCTATCAGGTCTTAGCTTTAGTTCCTGGATATATATCTACAAGCCTATCAGGTCTTAGCTTTAGTTCCTGGATATATATCTACAAGCCTATCAGGTTTTAGCTTTAGTTCCTGGAGATATATATCTACAAGCCTATCAGGTCTTAGCTTTAGTTCCTGGATATATATCTACAAGCCTATCAGGTCTTAGCTTTAGTTCCTGGATATATATCTACAAGCCTATCAAGTTTTAGCTTTAGTTCCTGGAGATATATATCTACAAGCCTATCAGGTCTTAGCTTTAGTTCCTGGAGATATATCTACAAGCCTATCAGGTTTTAGCTTTAGTTCCTGGAGATATATCTACAAGCCTATCAGGTCTTAGCTTTAGTTCCTGGATATATATCTACAAGCCTATCAGGTTTTATCCTGGAGCATATTTTACGCTTCCACTGTTTTATCACATGCCTTATAACAGTTATCCTGGCTTCACCACTGTATTTCACACAGTATAACACAATAAAGATATCTGACTGCAAGTGTGTCGCAGCTGGCCAGGTATGCAGGTTTACTGTAGATAGTGTAGCAGCTGGTCAGGTATGCAGGTTTACTGTAGATAGTGTAGCAGCTGGTCAGGTATGCAGGTTTACTGTAGATAGTGTAGCAGCTGGTCAGGTATGCAGGTTTACTGTAGATAGTGTAGCAGATGACCAGGTATGCAGGTTTACTGTAGATAGTGTAGCAGCTGGTCAGGTATGCAGGTTTACTGTAGATAGTGTAGCAGCTGACCAGGTATGCAGGTTTACTGTAGATAGTGTAGCAGCTGGCCAGGTATGCAGGTTTCCTGTAGATAGTATGTAGCTCTACTAAACAGACCCTCTCTAATTGGGGGTCACACACACAGAACACACACACACAGTGGCTCTGTGTGTGTATGTGTGTGTGTGTGTGTGTGTCCATGCGTTTACGTCTGTGGGATCTGTCTGTCTGCTTCTCTCCCAGTTTCCTCTCTTCTCTCAGCAGTGGTTCAGTGTGTGTGTGTGTGTGTGTGTGTCTCCAAAGCCCTTCCCCCTACATCCTTCCTGACCTGGACTTCTCAGTGGAAACGGATGCCTGACATCCTAACACCATCACACAACAGACAGGATGAAACAAGCAAAATATCACAATGAGTGAATGAGATAAAAACTCAACTACAAGGCAATGGTCAACATGGAAGATATTAATTGATGTGAGCTGCATTTGTGCCTTTATATATAAACTAAAGCAGTTCCCTCTATGGTGGAATACAGCTCTGTGTCAGTACAGGAAGTCGTTTATGGTCTGTCTGACCTCCATTGCCTCTCCCACCAATAGGTAAAGGATGTTTCCTGTTACCTTAAATAATAATAGACCTCATCAGAGGTAGAGATGTTAGAGGCAGGACTCTCTCCATTAAAACATCTCATTTATTATAAATACAGATAAAACAAGGTGCCATTCCACACACACCCACAGACACACACACACACACACACACACACACACACACACACACACACACACACACACACACACACACACACACACACACACACACACACACACACACACAGGGAGTGACGAGGGAGGGTGGGAGGGTGAAAGAGGAGGAGGGGAGGCCTGGTGAGTGACGGGGCTTGTCAGGGAGCAGCTTTGATGTCATCCATTCCACTATAGGCTGAGTCCTGTAGAGGTCAGAGGCTACGAGGTCGCCCATGTCTCCCAAGAGGGTTCAGGCTGGAGGGAAGGAGGGAGGGGGGGGGGGGGGGTGTTACGGAAAAGAGGGGTGTGCATGAAAGGATATGGGCGGGGTGCGGAGGAGGTGTGGAGAGGGGTTTGGTGAGGGATGCAACAGGAAGAAAACACAATGCTTAGAAAAGTCCTTAAAGTCCCATCAGAAGTGTGTAAATGAAGTTGCCCTGAAAGGAGAGCAGAGGGCCCCTTCATTACGCGGCTGGAAGGACAGATGGGGCTGAAACCCTGTCTGTGTCCCCAATGAGCCCTGGTCAAAAGTATGACACTATGAGTACAGGCCCTAATCTACAAAGATTAATAGGGCCCAGAGTTGTTCCTCCCCCGTGTGATCAGGAAACACTCTGGGTCCTACAGATCATAGGTGAGTCCCAATAACACTCTGGTCCTACAGATGATAGGTGAGTCCCAATAACACTCTGGTCCTACAGATCATAGGTGGGTCCCAATGACACTCTGGTCCTACAGATCATAGGAAGGTCCCAATAACACTCTGGGTCCTACAGATCATAGGTGAGTCCCCAATAACACTCTGGTCCTACAGATCATAGGAAGGTCCCAATAACACTCTGGTCCTACAGATCATAGGTGAGTCCCAATAACACTCTGGTCCTACAGATCATAGATGGGTCCCAATAACACTCTGGTCCTACAGATCATAGATGGGTCCCAATAACACTCTGGTCCTACAGATCATAGGTGAGTCCCAATAACACTCTGGTCCTACAGATCATAGATGGGTCCCAATAACACTCTGGTCCTACAGATCATAGATGGGTCCCAATAACACTCTGGTCCTACAGATCATAGGTGAGTCCCAATAACACTCTGGTCCTACAGATCATAGGTGAGTCCCAATAACACTCTGGTCCTACAGATCATAGGTGAGTCCCAATAACACTCTGGTCCTACAGATCATAGGTGAGTCCCAATAACACTCTGGTCCTACAGATCATAGATGGGTCCCAATAACACTCTGGTCCTACAGATCATAGGTAGGTCCCAATAACACTCTGGTCCTACAGATCATAGGTGAGTCCCAATGACACTCTGGTCCTACAGATCATAGGTGAGTCCCCAATAACACTCTGGTCCTACAGATCATAGGTGAGTCCCAATGACACTCTGGTCCTACAGATCATAGGTGAGTCCCAATGACACTCTGGTCCTACAGATCATAGGTGGGTCCCAATAACACTCTGGTCCTACAGATCATAGGTAGGTCCCAATGAAATCTCCTTTCTCCTGAAGTGTGCACTCTTTCACTACTTCCCACAATGTAAAAGCATCGGATTGGTGGAGCCATGGGCTAGTGGGAGATTCCAACATATTTCTTCAACTCAGTGAAGGGAAGTAAACAAGTACACACTTCGTTAGGAAGGAGAGATAATTGGAACGTAAAGCCAAGAAATAGAAACTCACACCGCCACAGAAGCCATATTTTTTTTTTATTGTGCTGAAACAAGGCTGTGAATATCTATTAAGATAAGTTGGGTTTGTTTTGTATATCAAACAAGCCATTTGGATGTGTAATTGAAGACAGCGATACTAGGTGGATAGAGAGGAAGCGATACAAGTTAGAGAGAAAACATGACGTTCTACTGAGGGAGACGCCTCTTCCCGCCTCTCCCCTCCACAGATTAATCTAACTACATAACATTGCATAATGTCAGAAAATGTTCTTTAAAATAAAAAATTACATGTCCAGTCTTACCTAGTGGTGACTAAGAGGCAGAGAAGAACAGTCTTATAAAATTTATCCCCCGACAAAAATAAACTATATATATATAAAAATTTTACGATGTTCTCCCTGTTCTCTTTCGTCACCTGAGTTTTACTAAGCAGATATTTAAGCTTGCGTCACAAATTGCACCCTATTCCCTATATAGCGGACTAGTCCCCGTAAATGCTCCGGTCAAAAGTAGCGCACTCCCTGGTCAAAAAGAGTGCACTAATATAGGGAATAGGGTGCCATTTGGGAGCAGGTTTAGTTTGAAAATGAGGTAACAGTAGGCCCTTTCTTGGAGGTAGTAATGTGTATTGGGACTGTTCTAGAACGGGATCATCTTCATTAAGACTCAAGAGCTCAAAGCACATCAACAAAACAGTGGTTTCCATAGTTACACATTCACACCAACATGAGGTAAAACATCCCAAAATAAAAATAAAATAAAACATTGTTTCAATTCTTTTTTTTTTATATACTCTTACACTTTAGAACTTGAGTACATATTTATGAAATATAGTCCAATGTTCTTGGAGCTCCAACATTGGAACGTCATTACCTCCTATGATATAATAAGTGTCAGCTATGAGCACCACAGTGTTTAGCCCTTTTTTGAAATGTTTTTTTTTTTAATTATCTCTTATAGCTTTTCATGCTGATGATGGACAGTCTGGCAATGGCTGCGTCTCAAAACATTACTAGCCGTCAAATACTTGCTTCCCCCCAACTGTCCTTGTTTCCTCAATTCCTCTCAAAGTTCATTGGTAAGAGAAGTTCCCGAGAGGAGGAACCGTAGATCCACACCTCCAATGAGATTTGAGAAGAATTACGGAAACATGGAAGCAGTAAGCAAGGATTTGATGGCTTGTGACGTATTTAGACAAAGCCATTGTTCTTCTCAGCTGTGAAGTCTATCTGTTTCTAAGCCGTGCTTTTCAAAGCTACAACATGTGATCGCCAACTCACACAGGTAGGCCTACGAAGCCGTTTCAAAACCAAGGCAGCTGTCAAACTGCATCAACATAAAGTATAGGCCTATTTTGGCTTCACCTCATCAACAATAGGTGGGTTCTTGATCAACCTACGTTCTCTGTTTTGATTGTTATGTACCTGAGAGTTATCAAGAGTTGTTATCACAGATGAACCCAATGATACAGTTCAGGGAACATTCTGGACAGTAATAGTGTTTGAAGAAACTAATGCTGCCTTCCTCGGAAAATAGGAAACTCTGAAGTCTGCATCTGACTGAGAAACTAAGAAGTCTCCTACTGAGAAACTCGGAAGTATTTGACTGAGAAACTCGGAAGTATCCGACTGAGAAACTCGGAAGTATTCGACTGAGAAACTCTGAAGTATCCGACTGAGAAATTCGGAAGTATCCTACTGAGAAACTCGGAAGTATTCGACTGAGAAACTCGGAAGTATCCGACTGAGAAACTCGGAGGTATTTGACTGAGAAACTCGGAGGTATCTGACTGAGAAACTCTGAAGTATTTGACTGAGAAACTCGGAAGTATCCGACTGAGAAACTCGGAAGTATCCGACTGAGAAACTCGGAGGTATTTGACTGAGAAACTCGGAAGTATCCGACTGAGAAACTCGGAAGTATCCGACTGAGAAACTCAGAAGTATCTGACTGAGAAACTCTGAAGTATTTGACTGAGAAACTCGGAAGTATCCGACTGAGAAACTCGGAAGTATTCGACTGAGAAACTCTGAAGTATCCGACTGAGAAATTCAGAAGTATCCTACTGAGAAACTCGGAAGTATTCGACTGAGAAACTCGGAAGTATCCGACTGAGAAACTCGGAGGTATTTGACTGAGAAACTCGGAGGTATCTGACTGAGAAACTCGGAGGTATCTGACTGAGAAACTCGGAAGTATTTGACTGAGAAACTCGGAAGTATCCGACTGAGAAACTCGGAAGTATCCGACTGAGAAACTCGGAGGTATTTGACTGAGAAACTCGGAAGTATCCGACTGAGAAACTCGGAAGTATCCGACTGAGAAACTCGGAGGTATTTGACTGAGAAACTCGGAAGTATCCGACTGAGAAACTCGGAAGTATTCGACTGAGAAACTCAAAAGTATACGACTGAGAAACTCAAAAGTATACGACTGTGAAACTTTGGATACAAAGATGTTCCCTAAGTTTGTGCCCACACGTATTTCTGACTCGGAAACTCAAAATGAACGGTTGTTGTTAGCACGATTCCGGGACCTTTCCTATTCCGTAATTTTTCCCCAGTCAATATAATTCAGAGAGCACATGAAAGCAGCTTAAAACTGACTGATGTCAAGTTTGAATTGCAGCTTGCAGGCCTGTGTGAGTGGAGAGGGCATGTTGGGTTGTTTGGCTAACTCTCTGAGGCTCCCTACCTCAGGCCCGTATGAGTGGAACAGGCATGTTGGATTGTTTGGCTAACTCTCTGAGGCTCCCTACCTCAGGCCCGTGTGAGTGGAAAGGGCATGTTGGATTGTTTGGCTAACTCTCTGAGGCTCCCTACCTCAGGCCCGTATGAGAATATACCATGTTAACATTTAAAAGTTGTAATCCATCACTACTTAAGAAGCATTTTCATATACATCTGGTTGAACCATAACAACAAGAAAAAGAAAATCACATGTGTCGTAAAGTACACAAAATATCTAATCAAGTATATCAATATCTACTAATTAAAAAAAAAAAATCCATGAATACAATATACAAAACCCAAACATATATTTTTCAAAACCTGAAAATCTTCAAGATTATTTTTTGAAGGCTATTTCTTCCGCAGGGTGAAGTCAACATTTACTTGGTTCAGAAGTTTTGAAAACTGTTACAAAAATACTTTTGAGTAAGGGATCTTTTGCAGTCCTAATATCGATAGATTTCATCATACATTATCAAAACTCATACTGAATGAAAGAAACCCGGCAAAAATCATTCCTTTTCAAGACTGGAGGTAGGTATTTGTCAATCGATTATAAGTCCATTTTTAGCAGTTTGTTTGAGGTACATAAATGTATATGAATAGTACATAGTTCAGAAAAAAATAACCAAAAATAAAAAAATTCAGAGCAAAAACAAACAAAAAACAATAATATCGTGTAGTGTCATACAAGCACTTGATCCTTAATAAAAACCATTGAGTAAATCAGAAAAACAAATATATTCAAGTTAACAGTTTGTCAAACAGAAGTCCCAGTTGAGGAGAGGGAAAGGTGGGTGTCTTGTTAGGACTTAGATACACAACACTCATGGTAATGTAAATAGATACACAACACTAATGTTAATGTGAAATAAAGACACCACAGTACTTCTTCCATTAGCTGCTTATGAGTTCTACATAGGAAATATAAAAAAACTCCTGATTTCAGTAAATTACCTGTCAGACTTACACAGAACATGTCTGTTCCACTGTGAGACACAAGACAACAACTTTTATAACAAGTTAGCTCGTTGACACACACACACACACTGCCACCCCATGCGTTGTTGTGTGTAGTAATACTATGTAGTACTGTGTAGTACTATGTAGTACTATTTAGTACTGTGTAGTACTGTGTAGTACTGTGTACTACTATTTAGTACTGTGCAGTACTGTGTAGCAGGGAAGTGTGCATTACTTGAGCTTGGAGTTTTCAGGTTGTTGCGGAGGAAATCGGAGGTAGTTTGAAATGGTGAGGAGATATTGCATCAGCATCAGACCACAAAGTGCCGACATGTCTTCGGAATTCTCAGAATACCTGAAGTAAGGATTATCAGGGTTCTAGAATACCTGAAGGATTATCAGGTTTCTAGAATACCTGAAGGATTATCAGGGTTCTAGAATACCTGAAGGATTATCAGGTTTCTAGAATACCTGAAGGATTATCAGGGTTCTAGAATACCTGAAGTAAGGATTATCAAGGTTCTGGTTCTAGAATTCCTGAGTCATCCTATCTCACACTGGCACTAAAGGTGCAGGTAAAACATGAGGTAAATTGTATGTTTTTTTTGTTATTATGGTTTTGTTTGTTTGTTCTTAAGGTTTGTTTCGTTAAGGCAGACCAGGTTAGTGTGAAAAAATAGTATCAATGGAATCCATGGTTTTAAAGCAATGTTGTGAATAAGAAGACACATAAAATGACAAACATACAGTGTGTGTGTGTGTGTGTGTGTGTGTGTGTGTGTGTGTGTGTGTGTGTGTGTGTGTGTGTGTGTGTGTGTGTGTATGCATGCATGCATGCATGTACAGTGGGGGAAAAAAGTATTTGATCCCCTGCTGATTTTGTACGTGTGCCCACTTACAAAGAAATGATCAGTCTATAATTTTAATGGTAGGTTTATTTGAACAGTGAGAGACAGAATAACAACAAAAAATCCAGAAAAATCCATGTCAAAAATGTTACAAAATGATTTGCATTTTAATGAGGGAAATAAGTATTTGACCCCTCTGCAAAACATGACTTAGTACTTGGTGGCAAAACCCTTGTTGGCAATCACAGAGGTCAGACGTTTCTTCTAGTTGGCCACCAGGTTTGCACACATCTCAGGAGGGATTTTGTCCCACTCCTCTTTGCAGATCTTCTCCAAGTCATTAAGGTTTCGAGGCTGACGTTTGGCAACTCGAACCTTCAGCTCCCTCCACAGATCTTCTATGGGATTAAGGTCTGGAGACTGGCTAGGCCACTCCAGGACCTTAATGTGCTTCTTCTTGAGCCACTCCTTTGTTGCCTTGGCCGTGTGTTTTGGGTCATTGTCATGCTGGAATACCCATCCATGACCCATTTTCAATGCCCTGGCTGAGGGAAGGAGGTTCTCACCCAAGATTTGACGGTACATGGCCCCGTCCATCGTCCCTTTGATGCGGTGAAGTTGTCCTGTCCCCTTAGCAGAAAAACACCCCCAAAGCATAATGTTTCCACCTCCATGTTTGACGGTGGAGATGGTGTTCTTGGGGTCATAGGCAGCATTCCTCCTCCTCCAAACACGGCGAGTTGAGTTGATGTCAAAGAGCTCCATTTTGGTCTCATCTGACCACAACACTTTCACCAGTTGTCCTCTGAGTCATTCAGATGTTCATTGGCAAACTTCAGACGGGCATGTATATGTATTCTTGAACAGGGGGACCTTACGGGCGCTGCAGGATTTCAGTCCTTCACGGCGTAGTGTGTTACCAATTGTTTTCTTGGTGACTATGGTCCCAGCTGCCTTGAGATCATTGACAAGATCCTCCCGTGTAGTTCTGGGCTGATTCCTCACCGTTCTCATGATCATTGCATCTCCACGAGGTGAGATCTTGCATAGAGCCCCAGGCCGAGGGAAATTGACAGTTATTTTGTGTTTCTTCCATTTGCGAATAATCGCACCAAATGTTGTCACCTTCTCACCAAGCTGCTTGGCGATGGTCTTGTAGCCCATTTCAGCCTTGTGTAGGTCTACAATCTTGTCCCTGACATCCTTGGAGAGCTCTTTGGTCTTGGCCATGGTGGAGAGTTTGGAATCTGATTGATTGATTGCTTCTGTGGACAGGTGTTTTTTATACAGGTAACAAGCTGAGATTAGGAGCACTCCCTTTAAGAGTGTGCTCCTTATCTCAGCTCGTTACCTGTATAAAAGACACCTGGGAGCCAGAAATCTTTCTGATTGAGAGGGGGTCAAATACTTATTTCGCTCATTAAAATGCAAATCAATTTATAACATTTTTGACATGCTTTTTTCTGGATTTTTTTTGTTGTTATTCTCTCTCACTGTTCAAATAAACCTACCATTAAAATTATAGACTGATCATTTCTTTGTCAGTGGGCAAACGTACAAAATCAGCAGGGGATCAAATACTTTTTCCCCCCACTGTATGTATGTATGTATGTATGTATGTATGTATGTATGTATGTATGTATGTATGTATGTATGTATGTATGTATGTATGTATGTATGTATGTATGTATGATGTATGTATGTATGTATGTATGTATGATGTCTGTATGTGTGTGAGTAGGTTAATCAGATGACATCGATAAGAAGTGATATTTAAGAGGATTGATCATGGAAATAGAACTAAGACGACATGTTAAAATCATCTCTCAATCCACAAAAATGAAATGAGTCCACCAAAGACCTGCAGACCTCAGGTAAATGCTGGATTAAATACGGTTGTTTTCTAACTGAGAACCAGCCGCAGTACAGCCAAGTTGGTATTGAAGCATTGCAACGTTAAAGCTCTCTGTTAAATTTATACTTGTAAAAACGAACTGGATAATCAAGATGTCGATGATGAGAACTGTGACTATCAACTCATTGTTTCCTAATAGAGAAAACAATAAAGCATATTATTTATAAGAGCCCTGTAAATCCAATAATATCATATTACCTCCATTAAGATCGTTCCATCATGTGAACTTCACCATAATAAACATTAAAGCTGAGTTCTTCTCTTTGTTGTGTGGTTATAATTATCACAATATAAAATGATAATTATCACAATATAAAATGATAATTATCACAATATTAAATGATAATTATCACAATATTAAATGATAATTATCACAATATAAAATGATAATTATCACAATATAATAAAAGCAGGTGAAAAAGGTTCTTGGTTAAAGAGACTAACTGGCAGTAAAACGAACATGATGAAAAAAACGACATACCTGCTAATATCCAACAACCTCAACTGAGGAATTCATCAATTAAAAAGGTGTGATTTTAGCAAGTTAAAGAAGCCAATTTGTTATATATAAAAAAGCAATTCCACGGTAGATTAAAAACATGATAGATTAAAATAACCTGACTTGAAGAGAGAGTAGTCTGTCTCCCTGTGTTTGGTGGTCCGACACGGGACTCGGCGGAGGGAGGGTCTGTGTGTGTGTTCTAGACCTCTGTTGTACTGAAACAGCAGCCATATGGTCGCAATTTCTGAATGCCAATAACAGACTTTCTATCTCTCCCTCAAAGAAAGACACCCTGGAGAATCAGTGGACAACGACAGGGGAGGAGGGGAGTAGAACCTGCAGCGGTACCAACCCCAGAACCTCTGTCCTTACAGCAGATAAAACATTACTGTTGTTGTAAAGAGGTACAGCGGATCTTTGTTGTCATATTTAGTGTTTCGGGGTTTTTTTTTTTTTGCGGCTCATGCTCTGTGTGTTCATCTCAGAATCAAAACAAACAACAACAACAACAAAAAATAAACCCAAACAAAAGTGTCAAATGAAAACAGTACGATATGAGAGTGGACAGAGAGGTCATGGGTCAGCGTCCTTAGTAAGTGGTGAAGGCAGTGGTTCCCCAGGAGGAAGAACTGCCAGAAGGAAGTAAGAGGTGAAATGATGTTGTTCTTTAATCCTCCTCTCCAGACTCCTCCTCTTCCTCCTCTTCCTCCTCTTCCTCTTCCTGCAGGGGCAACACAATGACCCGGTCAGTTTCACACTTTTCAACAGAACGCGGCTCCTTCTAATGAAGGACAAAAGCTAAAATGGGTTATACTACATTGTCTTATGAGCAACCTTTAATGTAAGGCTGGCCGAACAAAATGAAACTGACAAGACATGATTTCATCATATAGTAACATAACACCATAGCAGAGCATCAAGACTTGTTGGAGCATGAAACTACATGAAAAGAGACAAATACAAGGTTAGTTGAAATTCCTGAATGAACAGGTTTTGCTACAGGAGTAGAACTCCGTTTGATATACAACGTATTACCAGAAAGCACTTCCTGGAAAGCACTCGTTTCCACCCCCACCCCCCTAACAATGTGTTGAGTGCATAGTTTCACACACTCTCTTTTAACAAGCTTACACAAGAACACTACAGCGGGTGTTTCCAACTTCAAAAAAGTCTTCCAAGATGAGCGACCAGCGACCACCATGGAACAGGGAGAAAACCCCCTCCATCCCAGCGTCCCTCGCTTTTCAGATTGAAATGGATTTTCATTTTCCACATGGCTTCCATTTTATTCGAGGGGAGCCTAACTGACACAATTTATAACCCTCTTCCTTTCCCAGGCTGCGGCTGAGGATGTGTCCCAAATGGCACCCTATTCACCTCATAGGGCCCCCATAGACTCTGGTCTAAAGTAGTACACTATGTAGGGAATAGGATGCCGTTTGGGACCAGAGTCTGAGGCAGTATTCCCATTCAGCAGAGAGAGAGAGACAGAGAGAGGCGAAAGCTTGTCTGCATTACAGGACCCCAACTCCCTCCCTCCCTCCCTCCCTCTCCATTCATTAGTTCAGCTGTGAAGGGTCCACTAAACACTACCATGTGACACAGCCAGGAGAACCAATGAGAGTGGAGCGAGAGGGAAGGAAGGAAGGAAGGAAGGAAGGAAGGAAGGAGGGAGGGAGGGAGGGAGGAAGGAAGGAAGAAGGGAGGGGAAGAAGGGAGGGAGGAGCTACTGAAGTTTGGACATTTATAAACCATTACTGATTAACAGGGGGGCTAAACTAGAGAGGTGTTAGTGATTAACAGGGGGGCTAAACTAGAGAGGTGTTAGTGGTTAACAGGGGGGCTAAACTAGAGAGGTGTTAGTGATCAACAGGGGGGCTAAACTAGAGAGGTGTTAGTGGTTAACAGGGGGGCTAAACTAGAGAGGTGTTAGTGGTTAACAGGGGGGCTAAACTAGAGAGGTGTTAGTGATTAACAGGGGGGCTAAACTAGAGAGGTGTTAGTGATTAACAGGGGGGCTAAACTAGAGAGGTGTTAGTGATAAACAGGGGGGCTAAACTAGAGAGGTGTTAGTGATTAACAGGGGGGCTAAACTAGAGAGGTGTTAGTGATTAACAGGGGGGCTAAACTAGAGAGGTGTTAGTCATTAACAGGGGGGCTAAACTAGAGAGGTGTTAGTGGTTAACAGGGGGGCTAAACTAGAGAGGTGTTAGTGGTTAACAGGGGGGCTAAACTAGAGAGGTGTTAGTGATTAACAGGGGGGCTAAACTAGAGAGGTGTTAGTGGTTAACAGGGGGGCTAAACTAGAGAGGTGTTAGTGATTAACAGGGGGGCTAAACTAGAGAGGTGTTAGTGGTTAACAGGGGGGCTAAACTAGAGAGGTGTTAGTGGTTAACAGGGGGGCTAAACTAGAGAGGTGTTAGTGGTTAACAGGGGGGCTAACTAGAGAGGTGTTAGTGATTAACAGGGGGGCTAAACTAGAGAGGTGTTAGTGATTAACAGGGGGGCTAAACTAGAGAGGTGTTAGTGGTTAACAGGGGGGCTAAACTAGAGAGGTGTTAGTGGTTAACAGGGGGGCTAAACTAGAGAGGTGTTAGTGGTTAACAGGGGGGCTAAACTAGAGAGGTGTTAGTGGTTAACAGGGGGGCTAAACTAGAGAGGTGTTAGTGGTTAACAGGGGGGCTAAACTAGAGAGGTGTTAGTGGTTAACAGGGGGGCTAAACTAGAGAGGTGTTAGTGATTAACAGGGGGGGCTAAACTAGAGAGGTGTTAGTGGTTAACAGGGGGGCTAAACTAGAGAGGTGTTAGTGATTAACAGGGGGGCTAAACTAGAGAGGTGTTAGTGATTAACAGGGGGCTAAACTAGAGAGGTGTTAGTGATTAACAGGGGGCTAAACTAGAGAGGTGTTAGTGAGACAAAGGAAGATCCCCAAGGGGTCCAGAACTAGGTCTTGTGTTTACAAACATTTGTGTAGAGTCTGAATGGTTTGAGGTAGAAGCCAGTAAACACAGAGACGGTCAGGAATCACACACACATAACCCTCTGTGATGATCACAATCCACTGTAGAGTCGTTAAAAAGGTCCTGGGTTCTTCCACGTAGAAGGTCATTGGAGATCTCAGGTCATAGTGTCTATAATACTGTAATAAGCTCATATAGTCGCTGTCACAAACTCCACACAGTGGTCACTGACTAGTTGGATATTCATTCCACACTGAGCAGACAATTCATGTACTTGGAGCATTCAGATGAATACATTTTAATCAGGTTTTTTGTTTCGGGCAGAGCTTATTTGATTTTTATTTATTGCCATTTGGCAGTTAAAGTCATGAATGCAACTCTAGTTTTGTGTTGAAGTTGTCGCCCTGGTTGGTGTGACCAGAACATGGCTGAATATAAGGACTGGGACATTCAGATGAATGAAAAGGGTGATTTTAGCTTGGGGTCTCAGGACTGATCGGGGTTAAAGTACCAGTCCTGTCTGCTACAGGTTCACTGTACTGCTTGTTTCTGTCTGTGCATGGCTTCTATCCCACCTCCCAGCCTGAACACCCCCATCCTGAACACCTCCACCCTGAACACCCCCCACCCTGAACACCCCTACCCTGAACACCCCCACCCTGAACACCCCCACCCTGAACACCCCCCACCCTGAACACCCCCACCTCCACCCTGAACACCTCCACCCTGAACACCCCCACCCTGAACACCCCCCACCCTGAACACCCCTACCCTGAACACCCCCACCCTGAACACCCCCACCCTGAACACCCCCACCCTGAACACCCCCACCCTGAACACCCCCATCCTGCACACCTCCACCCTGAACACTCCCACCCTGAACACCTCCACCCTGAACACCCCGACCTCCACCCTGAACACCTCCACCCTGAACACCCCCACCCTGAACACCCCCACCCCACCCTGAACACCTCCCACCCTGAACAGCTCCACCCTGAACACCTCCACCCTGAACACCCCCACCCTGAACACCTCCACCCTGAACACCTCCACCCTGAACACCTCCCACCCTGAACACTTCCACCCTGAACACCTCCCACCCTGAACACCCCCACCCTGAACACCCCCCACCCTGAACACTTCCACCCTGAACACCCCCCACCCTGAACACCTCCCACCCTGAACACCCCCCCACCCTGAACACCTCCACCCTGAACACCCCCACCCTGAACACCTCCACCCTGAACACCCCCACCCTGAACACCCCCATCCTGAACACCCCCCACCCTGAACACCACCACCCTGAACACCCCCCACCCTGAACACCTCCACCCTGAACACCCCCCACCCTGAACACCTCCACCCTGAACACCCCCCACCCTGAACACCTCCACCCTGAACACCTCCCACCCTGAACACCCTCACCCTGAACCCCCCCACCCTGAACACCCCCACCCTAAACACTTCCACCCTGAACACCCCCCACCCTGAACACCCCCCACCCTGAACACCCCCACCCTGAACACCTCCCACCCTGAACACCCCCCACCCTGAACACCTCCACCCTGAACACCCCCACCCTGAACACCCCCCACCCTGAACACCTCCACCCTGAACACCTCCCACCCTGAACACCCCCACCCTGAACACCCCCACCCTGAACACCCCCACCCTGAACACCTCCACCCTGAACACCCCACCCCACCCTGAACACCCCCACCCTGAACACCTCCACCCCACCCTGAACACCCCCACCCTGAACACCCCCACCCTGAACACCCCCACCCCACCCTGAACACCCCCACCCTGAACACCTCCATCCTGAACACCTCCACCCTGAACACCCCCTCCTTGAACACCTCCCACTCTGAACACCTCCACCCTGAACACCTCCACCCCACCCTGAACACCTCCACCCTGAACACCCCCACCCTGAACACCTCCACCCTGAACACCCCCACCCTGAACACCTCCACCCTGAACACCTCCCACCCTGAACACCCCCACCCCACCCCCCCCCTCCCAGCCCTTTTTACTTTGAAGTAAATAAGGAGTTTTCTGGAAGGCAGGGAGAACTGGTAACTAGCTGTATCTCTGTACATCATTAGAGACTCTGTGGAGAGAGAGGAGACAGGGAGAACTGGTAACTAGCTGTATCTCTGTACATCATTAGAGACTCTGTGGAGAGAGAGGAGACAGGGAGAACTGGTAACTAGCTGTATCTCTGTACATCATTAGAGACTCTGTGGAGAGAGAGGAGACAGGTTGGAGCTTCCGGGTCAGGCCTGTGCTCTCTCCTAACCCCTTCCTCCTCTACTCTCCCTCCCTCCTACCGCTCCCTCTCTCCTCCTAGCTCCCTCCCTCCCTCTCCCTCATCAGCTCCTTCCTCCCTCCCTCTCCCACCCTCTGGAATGAAAGGGGTTGGATGGTTCACACAGGGTGCTGGTGGTGTAGGGCTCTGAGGTAAAACAGCCAGAGAGAGAGAGAGCGAGAGACAGAGAGCGAGAGAGAGAGAGAGAGAGAGAGAGAGAGAGAAAGCAAGAGAGAGCGAGCGAGCGAGAGAGAGAGAGAGAGAGAGCGAGAGAGAGAGAGACAGACAGAGAGAGACAGAGAGAGAGAGAGACAGAGACAGACAGAGAGAGAGAGAGCGAGAGAGAGAGAGCGAGAGAGAGACAGAGAGAGAGAGGCAGAGACAGAGAGAGAGAGAGAGAGAGACAGAGACAGAGACAGAGAGAGAGAGAGAGAGAGTGTTCTCAGTGACATGTGATGGAGCTACTTGGCTCCATCACAGCACTGGCAGAGCAGCTCAAAACCAACACACACACACACACACACACACACACACACACACACACACACACACACACACACACACACACACACACACACACACACACACACACACACACCCCCTGTACCCTGTTCCCACAAAGCAGCAAATCAGGGTCCAGTTATGCATTCACACCAGCGAACAGAGGGAGGGAGGGAGGGGGGGAGGGAGGGAGGAAGGAAGGGAGGTGTGTGGATTGCTGGAGTGTGAGGGTGAAAATTAGAGAGGAGAAGGAGGGGGACTGTCTGTACTGTAGTGTACTTCACAGGGTTTTTAAAGTTCTTTAATCACTGATAAACTATTTGTCATTTGTTCACTGATCTAAGAGTTCCTCCTAGTTAAGCTGTACAATACCTCATTATGTGCTGGGAGTTAACTGTCCGTAACAGTCTTTAAAACAGAACGGTGTGAAGGTGAACTACAATCACTACAGTCAGCTAAAGGGGGCTTGTCTACAAAACATTTTGGGGGGGGTCAAATTGTTAAGCAGAAACACGTTGCGGAGCTTGTGTGAAAATGAAAGTCGTTGGATTTAGTACTCCCATCAGGCTCTATGTCTGAAAATCCTGTGTTGCTCGGGGCCTTAGTACAGGACTGTGTGTGTCTAATGCTGCAGTTCACAACCCCACTGATGTCTACACAGCCTCACTAAAAACAACAGTCCAACCAACTAACTACATATCTACCTGTCTCTTCATTCAAACTACATATCTACCTGTCTCCTCATTCAAACTACATATCTACCTGTCTCCTCATTCAAACTACATATCTACCTGTCTCTTCATTCAAACTACATATCTACCTGTCTCTTCATTCAAACTACATATCTACCTGTCACTTCATTCAAACTACATATCTACCTGTCTCTTCATTCAAACTACATATCTACCTGTCACTTCATTCAAACTACATATCTAACTGTCTCCTCATTCAAACTACATATCTACCTGTCACTTCATTCAAACTACATATCTACCTGTCTCTTCATTCAAACTACATATCTACCTGTCTCTTCATTCAAACTACATATCTACCTGTCTCTTCATTCAAACTACATATCTACCTGTCTCTTCATTCAAACTACATATCTACCTGTCACTTCATTCAAACTACATATCTACCTGTCTCTTCATTCAAACTACATATCTACCTGTCTCTTCATTCAAACTACATATCTACCTGTCTCTTCATTCAAACTACATATCTACCTGTCACATCTTTCAAACTACATATCTACCTGTCTCCTCATTCAAACTACATATCTACCTGTCTCCTCATTCAAACTACATATCTACCTGTCTCCTCATTCAAACTACATATCTACCTGTCACTTCATTCAAACTACATATCTACCTGTCACATCTTTCAAACTACATATCTACCTGTCTCCTCATTCAAACTACATATCTACCTGGTCTCTTCATTCAAACTACATATCTACTGTCTCCTCAGTCAAACTACATATCTACTGTCTCCTCATTCAAACTACATATCTACCTGTCTCTTCATTCAAACTACATATCTACCTGTCTCCTCATTCAAACTACATATCTACCTGTCACTTCATTCAAACTACATATCTACCTGTCTCTTCATTCAACTACATATCTACCTGTCTCCTATCTACCTGTCTCCTCATTCAAACTACTTATCTACCTGTCTCCTCATTCAAACTACATATCTACCTGTCTCTTCATTCAAACTACATATCTACCTGTCTCTTCATTCAAACTACATATCTACCTGTCTCTTCATTCAAACTACATATCTACCTGTCTCTTCATTCAAACTACATATCTACCTGTCTCCTCATTCAAACTACATATCTACCTGTCTCTTCATTCAAACTACATATCTACCTGTCTCCTCATTCAAACTACATATCTACCTGTCTCCTCATTCAAACTACATATCTACCTGTCTCCTCATTCAAACTACATATCTACCTGTCTCCTCATTCAAACTACATATCTACCTGTCTCTTCATTCAAACTACATATCTACCTGTCTCCCTCATTCAAACTACATATCTACCTGTCTCCTCATTCAAACTACATATCTACCTGTCTCTTCATTCAAATACCTCTACCGTCTCTTCATTCAAACCTACTACCTCCTGTCTCTTCATTCAAACTACATAACTACCTGTCTCTTCATTCAAACTACATATCTACCTGTCTCCTCATTCAAACTACATATCTACCTGTCTCCTCATTCAAACTACATATCTACCTGTCTCTTCATTCAAACTACATATATACCTGTCTCTTCATTCAAACTACATATCTACCTGTCTCCTCATTCAAACTACATATCTACCTGTCTCCTCATTCAAACTACATATCTACCTGTCACTTCATTCAAACTACATATCTACCTGTCTCCTCATTCAAACTACATATCTACCTGTCTCCTCATTCAAACTACATATCTACCTGTCTCCTCATTCAAACTACATATCTACCTGTCTCCTCATTCAAACTACATATCTACCTGTCTCCTCATTCAAACTACATATCTACCTGTCTCTTCATTCAAACTACATATCTACCTGTCACCTCATTCAAACTACATATCTACCTGTCTCCTCATTCAAACTACATATCAACCTGTCACTTCATTCAAACTACATATCTACCTGTCTCCTCATTCAAACTACATATCTACCTGTCACTTCATTCAAACTACATATCTACCTGTCACCTCATTCAAACTACATATCTACCTGTCTCCTCATTCAAACTACATATCTACCTGTCTCCTCATTCAAACTACATATCTACCTGTCTCCTCATTCAAACTACATATCTACCTGTCTCCTCATTCAAACTACATATCTACCTGTCTCTTCATTCAAACTACATATCTACCTGTCACCTCATTCAAACTACATATCTACCTGTCTCTTCATTCAAACTACATATCTACCTGTCACTTCATTCAAACTACATATCTACCTGTCTCTTCATTCAAACTACATATCAACCTGTCTCCTCATTCAAACTACATATCTACCTGTCACTTCATTCAAACTACATATCTACCTGTCACCTCATTCAAACTACATATCTACCTGTCACTTCATTCAAACTACATATCTACCTGTCACCTCATTCAAACTACATATCTACCTGTCTCCTCATTCAAACTACATATCTACCTGTCACTTCATTCAAACTACATATCTACCTGTCTCCTCATTCAAACTACATATCTACCTGTCACTTCATTCAAACTACATATCTACCTGTCACTTCATTCAAACTACATATCTACCTGTCTCTTCATTCAAACTACATATCTACCTGTCACTTCATTCAAACTACATATCTAACTGTCTCCTCATTCAAACTACATATCTACCTGTCTCTTCATTCAAACTACATATCTACCTGTCTCCTCATTCAAACTACATATCTACCTGTCTCTTCATTCAAACTACATATCTACCTGTCTCCTCATTCAAACTACATATCAATGACTTCATTTGGAGGAGAAAAGGAAAATGCAGTAACCAGGCAGATAGGTTCATCTTGGGTGTTCCCTTGCTTCTTCCCCATGGGGGGGAACTCTCTTCATAACACAACACACCCCTGGATAAACATTTATCTAACGTTTCCAAAGCGACTCAAACCCAAGTCTGTCGGACAGTCATTGCGGTTTGTTTTGACTAACAAAAGCTGACCGTACACAAAGACAGACTACACCAAATGACATCTCCACCTGGGAGGGGATTTACAGTGTGTGTGTGTGTGTGTGTGTGTGTGTGTGGCAGGGATAGAAGTGGAGAAGACAGGGAGAAAAGCACATGATCATTTGTGATGGCTCTAACATCTCCTCACACACTCAGGGTCTTAGCTAGTCTCCAGGCCATCTCCTCCCCACCACACACACACACACACACACACACACACACACACACACACACACACACACACACACACACACACACACACACACACACACACACAAATACCTTCAGTACAGTACTGTAACCCCTGACTCACCCCAAATACCTTCAGTACTGTAACCCCTCACTCACCCCAAATACCTTCAGTACTGTAACCCCTGACTCACCCCAAATACCTTCAGTACAGTACTGTAACCCCTCACTCACCCAAATACCTTCAGTACAGTAACCCCTCACTCACCCCAAATACCTTCAGTACAGTAACCCCTCACTCACCCAAATACCTTCAGTACTGTAACCCCTCACTCACCCAAATACCTTCAGTACAGTAACCCCTCACTCACCCCAAATACCTTCAGTACTGTAACCCCTGACTCACCCCAAATACCTTCAGTACAGTACTGTAACCCCTGACTCACCCCAAATACCTACAGTACTGTAACCCCTCACTCACCCAAATACCTTTCCATCCATCCTGACTAGTCTCCCAGTCCCTGCCGCTGAAAAACATCCCCACAGCATGATGCTGCCACCACCATGCTTCACCATAGGAATGGTGTCAGGTTTCTTCCAGATGTGACACTTGGCATTCAGGCCAAAGAGTTGACTCTTGGTTTCATCAGACCAGAGAATCTTGTTTCTCATGGTCTGAGAGTCTTTAGGTGCCTTTTGGCAAACTCCAAGCGGTCTGTCATGTGCCTTTTACTGAGGAGTGGCTTCCAGCTGGCCACTCTACCATAAAGGCCTGATTGGTGGAGTGCTGCAGAGATGGTTGTCCTTCTGGAAGGTTCTCCCATCTCCACAGAGGAACTCTGGAGCTCTGTAAGAGTGACCATTGGGTTCTTGGTCACCTCCCTGACCAGGGCCCTTCTCCCCCGATTGCTCAGTTTGGCCGGGCGGCCAGCTCTAGGAAGAGTCTTGGTGGTTCCAAACTTCTTTAATTTAAGAATGATGGAGGCCACTGTGTTCTTGGGGACCTTCAATGATGCAGACATTTTTTGGTGTCCTTCCCCAGATCTTTGCCTCGACACAATCCTGTCTCGGAGCTCTACAGACAATTCCTTCGACCTCATGGCTTGGTTTTTGCTCTGACATGTACTGTCAACTGTGGGACCTTATATATATAGGTGTGTGCCTTTCCAAATCATGTCCAATCAATAGAATTTACGACAGGTGGTCTCCAATTAAGTTGTAGAAACATCTGAAGGATGATCAATGGAAACAGGATGCACCTGAGCTCAATTTACAGTCTCATAGCAAAGGCTCTGAATCCTTATGTAAATATGTTTTTTTATTTATAATTTTTTATATACATTTGCTTTCTAAAAACCTGTTTTCACTTCGTCATTATGGGGTATTGTGATGTCATTATGGGGTATTGTGATGTCATTATGGGGTATTGTGATGTCATTATGGTCATTATTGTGATGTCCTTATGGGGTATTGTGTGTAGATTGATGAGGAAAAACATTACTTTAATCCATTTTAGAATATGGCTGTAATGTAACAAAATGTGGAAAAAGTCAAGGGGTCTGGAATACTTTTCCAAATGCACTGTACGTGTGCTTATGTGTAGGTTTAGTTGCCTAGACTGAGAGGTCCTTGTGTACAATAGGGATGCATCCCAAAATAGCACCCTATTCCCTTAATAGTGCACTACTTTTGACAGGGCCCTATGGGGGAATAGGGTGCCATTTGGGACGTGACCTAGGTGAGACAAGGATTGGAAGCAACAACATACATGACAAGAGCTGTGATGACTTGAGGACAACTGTTCTCAGTGCTGATGGGTGGACAGACAGACAGACAGGCAGACAGACAGACAGGCAGACATATGATAGACAGACAGACAGACAGACAGACAGACAGACAGACAGACAGACAGACAGACAGACAGACAGACAGACAGACAGACAGGTGGTGGCGGGGGTATTAGGATACAACCCACTGGGCATAGATGTCAATTCAACGTCTATTCCGTGTTAGTTTAACGTCATTTCATTGAAATGATGTGGAAACAACGTTGATTCAACCAGGCGTGTACCCAGTGAGAATCCTTCATGTCACATACCTGAGCTGGCTTTTGGACCACCTGCTTTGGCTGCAAAGAGGAAAGAGAGAGAGAGAAGTAGGTTAAAATTCAGCCTGGATCAATGATTTCAAGTGAACATCATACCTGCCTGTTTAATACACTTGGAAAGTGGAGACGTCGTAGAAAGTAAAACATTACTGAAGACACTGCTGTTTTTGGAGACGGAGTCGCGTTTGCTAGCGAAGAGATTTGCGGTGATTTATTAACAAACAATAAGTGAATTGTTTCGTTTCATTTAGGCAAGTTGCTTAGCCTAGCTAGCTAAAACGGATTAAAGTTGGTTAGAAACCCTTTAAACTATTTTGCTAGCAACCATAATGCTGCCGTAGGAGGAGGAGGAGCAGAAGGAGGTGGAGGAAGAGGAGGGGGGGATGAATAACAAAGCTCAGATTGTGTCTCCTAGGACAGGAAGTATCTGTAAGACCAGGACTGGATAGGAAGTATCTGTAAGACCAGGACTGGACAGGAAGTATCTGTAAGACCAGGACTGGACAGGAAGTATCTGTAAGACCAGGACTGGACAGGAACTATCTGTAAGACCAGGGCAGGACAGGAACTATCTGTAAGACCAGGACTGGATAGGAAGTATCTGTAAGACCAGGGCTGGACAGGAAGTATCTGTAAGACCAGGACTGGACAGGAAGTATCTGTATGACCAGGGCTGGACAGGAAGTATCTGTAAGACCAGGGCTGGACAGGAACTATCTGTAAGACCAGGACTGGACAGGAAGTATCTGTAAGACCAGGACTGGACAGGAAGTATCTGTAAGACCAGGACTGGACAGGAAGTATCTGTAAGACCAGGACTGGACAGGAAGTATCTGTAAGACCAGGGCTGGACAGGAAGTATCTGTAAGACCAGGACTGGACAGGAAGTATCTGTAAGACCAGGACTGGACAGGAAGTATCTGTAAGACCAGGGCTGGACAGGAAGTATCTGTAAGACCAGGACTGGACAGGAAGTATCTGTAAGACCAGGGCTGGACAGGAAGTATCTGTAAGACCGGGACTGCACTGGAAGTATCTGTAACCTAAGCGCGCACACACACACACACACACACACACACACACACACACACACACACACACACACACACACACACACACACACACACACACACACACACACATTCCATGCCCCCCTGGATGGGGATGGTTGTGAACAGCTGGCGAGTTCTATGCCAGCTCTGTGCTGGATGCCAGCGGACGGTGTATGTATATGTGTGTGTGTGTCTAATAGTAACACAGTAAACGTCAACACCGGATGGGGTCGGGACCGAGGCACTCCAACACTGGCCATAAAGGAACATTGGAAAGACGATGCTTCCACATTCTAATGGAACTGGAACTACACTAACAGGATACACCCCCGGGACCCTATTCTCTATGTAGTGCACTACTTTTGTTGTGCACATTATAGGGAATAGGGTGCAGTGTGGGAAGCAAGCCATAGGATACACATATTATAACAAGCAGACACTGAAATGGCACCCTATTCCCTATATACTGCACTACTTTTGACCAGAGCAGCTGTGTCACAAATTCCACCCTATTCCCTATATAATGCACTTTTTTATTTGTTTATTTAACCTGTATTTAACTAGGCAAGGCAGTTAAGAACAAATTCTTATTTACAATGGCGGCCAAACCCTAACGACGCTGGGCCAAAGACTCCCAATCACGGCCGGTTGTGATACAGCCTGGAATTGAACCAGGGTCTGTAGTGACGCCTCTAGCACTGAGATGCAGTTCTTTAGACCGTTGCTTTTGACCAGAGCTGTTGTGTCCAGATTCCACCCTATTCCCTATATAGTGCAGTACTTTTGACCAGAGCTGTTGTGTCCAGATTCCACCCTATTCCCTATATAGTGCAGTACTTCTGACCAGAGCTGTTGTGTCCAGATTCCACCCTATTCCCTATATAGTGCAGTACTTCTGACCAGAGCTGTTGTGTCCAGATTCCACCCTATTCCCTATATAGTGCAGTACTTCTGACCAGAGCTGTTGTGTCCAGATTCCACCCTATTCCCTATATAGTGCAGTACTTCTGACCAGAGCTGTTGTGTCACAGATTCCACCCTATTCCCTATATAGTGCAGTACTTCTGACCAGAGCTGTTGTGTCCAGATTCCACCCTATTCCCTATATAGTGCAGTACTTCTGACCAGAGCTGTTGTGTCCAGATTCCACCCTATTCCCTATATAGTGCAGTACTTCTGACCAGAGCATCAAGTGGATCTGTCTAAATCGTCTGGCTTCTTTAGAGAGGTTATAACGTCAGACAAATGAATTAATTTAATACCTAGATGGTGATGCTTGCCATCCGCCACCGCCTCTGTTAACTATAAACACCTTTAAAATACGTCACAGGAAACAACCCACTCACTGATGCTGCTGCAGCAACAATAAACTGACCTTTCAACAAAAACACTTTACAATCCAGATATTCAGACTTCATCTTTCAGTCACTGGCTGCTGCCTCCAAAATGGCAGCCTGATCCGTTTATAGTGCACTCCATTTGACCAGGGCCTATGGGGAAATAGGACACCATTTACCACTGAATATTCCTGCAGGTTCTTTAACAACAGCAGCACAAAGCTCAGTCTGAAGGACGACGTGACGACGGAAAACATTCCAACTGTATTTATTAAAACGTGACGCAAACTTTTACAGAGTTGCTTGACAGAACACAAAGATCAGATGATTCATTGACTGGGTAGAATAACGGACTTTTCAGTACAGGGTTAGTTTAGGTTTGAGTCATATCATTAAATCAACTTAGAAAACAGTTCACAACAACAACATTCATTATCTATAGGAGGTAGTTATACCCTGCCTTCCAAAGTTAAAGGTACGACCTTCATTCTCCATCATAGTGCATCTAGGATGAAACATTCCACAATATGCCAGAGTTGTAACCATATTCCTTTAAGCACAGAAGTCTCTCTCTCTCTCTCCCCCTCTGTCTGTCTGTCTGGTCTTGTCTTGTCTTGTCTTGTCTTGTCTTGTCTTGTCTGTCTGTCTGTCTGTCTGTCTGTCTGTCTGTCTGTCTGTCTGTCTGTCTGTCTGTCTGTCTGTCTGTCTGTCTGTCTGTCTGTCTCTGTGAAGCCCCGTCTTCATCCTCTCTCCCTTCAGCCCAAATCGGAGCCCCTCTCCTTTTATCACAAAGGGGAAATCACAGCATTGTCTTTCACAAGGCCTGGTCTTTGAAGTAGTCTCAGCCTGACACTCACCATGAATCATGCTTAGACAGCCAGCCAGCCAGCCAGCCAGCCAGCCAGCCTCCCAGACAGCCAGCCAGACAGCCTGCCAGCCAGACAGACGGAAAGACACCACACACGCTAAAGGTATGATGCTCAGTTCCCTCATTCATAGGTAACTATTCTCTCATTCATAGGTAACTATTCTCTCATTCATAGGTAACTATTCTCTCATTCATAGGTAACTATTCTCTCATTCATAGGTAACTATTCTCTCATTCATAGGTAACTATTCCCTCATTCATAGGTAACTATTCTCTCATTCATAGGTAACTATTCTCTCTCTCATTCATAGGTAACTATTCTCTCATTCATAGGTAACTATTCCCTCATTCATAGGTAACTATTCCCTCATTCATAGGTAACTATTCTCTCATTCATAGGTAACTATTCTCTCATTCATAGGTAACTATTCTCTCATTCATAGGTAACTATTCTCTCATTCATAGGTAACTATTCTCTCATTCATAGGTAACTATTCTCTCATTCATAGGTAACTATTCTCTCATTCATAGGTAACTATTCTCTCATTCATAGGTAACTATTCTCTCATTCATAGGTAACTATTCTCTCATTCATAGGTAACTATTCTCTCATTCATAGGTAACTATTCTCTCATTCATAGGTAACTATTCTCTCATTCATAGGTAACTATTCCCTCATTCATAGGTAACTATTCTCTCATTCATAGGTAACTATTCTCTCATTCATAGGTAACTATTCTCTCATTCATAGGTAACTATTCTCTCATTCATAGGTAACTATTCTCTCATTCATAGGTAACTATTCCCTCATTCATAGGTAACTATTCTCTCTCTCAATTCAATTCAAGGGTTTTATTGGCAAGGGAAACATGTTAACGTTGCCAAACCAAGTGAAGTAGAAAATATACAAAAGTGAAATAAACAATAAAAATGAACAGTAAACATTACACTCATAGAAGTTCCAAAATAATAAAGACATTATAAATGTCATATTATGTATATATACACAGTGTTGTAACGATGTACAAATGGTTAAAGTACAAAAGGGAAAATAAATCAACATAAATATGGGTTGTATTTACAATGGTGTTTGTTCTTCACTGGTTGCCCTTTTCTTGTGGCAACAGGTCACACATTTTGCTGCTGTGATGGCACACTGTGGTTTTTCACCCAATAGATATGGGAGTTTATCAAAATCTGGTTTGTTTTCAAATTATTTGTGGATCTGTGTAATCTGAGGGAAATATGTGTCTCTAATATGATCATACATTGGGCAGGATGTTAGGAAGTGCAGCTCAGTTTCCACCTCATTTTGTGGGCAGTGTGCACATAGCCTGTCTTCTCTTGAGAGCTAGGTCTGCCTACGGCGGCCTTTCTCAATAGCAAGGCTATGCTCACTGAGTCTGTACATAGTCAAAGCTTTCCTTAAGTTTGGGTCAGTCACAGTGGTCAGGTATTCTGCCACTGTGTATTCTCTGTTTAGGGACAAATAGCATTCTAGTTTGCTCTGTTTTTTTGTTAATTCTTTCCAATGTGTCAAGTAATTATCTTTTTGTTTTCTCATGATTTGGTTGGGTCTAATTGTGTTACCGTTCTGGGTCTCTGTGGGGTGTGTTTGTGTTTGTGAACAGGGCCCCAGGACCAGCTTGCTTAGGGGACTCTTCTCCAGGTTCATCTCTCTGTAGGTGATGGCTTTGTTAGAATTTAACGGCTCTTTTCTGGATTTTGATAATTAGCGTGTATCGGCCTAATTCTGCTCTGCATGAATTATTTGGTGTTTTACGTTGTACACAGAGGATATTTTGTCAGATTTCTGCATGCAGAGTCTCAATTTGGTGTTTGTCCCATTTTGTGAATTCTTGGTTGGTGAGCAGACCCCAGACCTCACAACCATAAAGGGAAATGGGTTCTATAACTGATTCAAGTATTTTTAGCCAGATTCTAATTGGTATGTTGAATTTTATGTTCCTTTTGATGGCATAGAAGGCCCTTCTTGCCTTGTCTCTCAGATCGTTCACAGCTTTGTGGAAGTTACCTGTGGCGCTGATGTTTAGGCCAAGGTTTGTATAGTTTTTTTGTGTGCTATAGGGCAACAGTATCTAGATGGAATTTGTATCTGTAGTCCTGGTGACTGGACCTTTTTTGGAACACCATTATTTTGGTCTTACTGAGATTTACTGTCAGGGCCCAGGTCTGGCAGAATCTGTGCAGAAGATCTAGGTGCTGCTGTAGGCCCTGCTTGGTTGGGGACAGAAGCACCAGATCATCAGCAAACAGTAGACATTTGACTTCAGATTCTAGTAGGGTGAGGCCGGGTGCTGCAGACCTTTCTAGTGCCCTCGTCAATTGGTTGACATATATGTTGGTGGGTGGGGCTCCAGCTGCATTCCTGTCTCACCCCACGGCCCTGTCTCACCCCACGGCCCTGTCTCACCCCACGGCCCTGTCTCACCCCACGGCCCTGTCTCACCGCACGGCCCTGTCTCACCCCACGGCCCTGTCTCACCCCACGGCCCTGTCTCACCCCACGGCCCTGTCTCACCCCACGGCCCTGTCTCACCCCACGGTCCTGTGGAATGAAATGTGTTTGTTTTTTGCCATTTTTAACTGTCAACTTGTTGTTTGCGTACATGGATTTTCTAGTGTCGTATGTTTTTCCCCCAACACCTCTTTCAATCAATTTGTATTGCAAACCTTCATGGCAAATTGAGTCAAAAGCTTTTTTTTTTTTTTAAATCAACAAAGCCTGAGAAGACTTTGCCTTTGTTTTGGTTTGTTTGTTTTGTCAATTAGGGTGTGCAGGGTGAATACGTGGTCTGTCGTACGGTAATTTGGTAAAATGCCAATTTGCTCAGTACATTGTTTTCACTGAGGAAATGTACGAGTCTGATGTTAATGATAATGCAGAGGATTTTCCCAAGGTTGCTGTTGACCCATATCCCACGGTAGTTATTGGGGTCAAATTTGTCTCCACTTTTGTGGATTGGTGGTGATCAGTCCTCGGTTCTAAATATTGGAGAAGATACCAGAGCTAAGGAGTTTAAGTATAGCCAATTGGAATTCAAGTCTGTATATTTTATCATTTCATTTAGGATATCATCAACACCACAGCCCTTTTGGGGTTGGAGGGTTTGTATTTTGTCCTGTAGTTCATTCAGTGTAATTGGAGAATCCAGTGGGTTCTGGTAGTCTTTTTAATAGTTCATTCTAACATTTGTAATTGATCATGTATATGTTTTTGCTGTTTATTCTTTGTTACAGAGCCAAAAAGATTAGAGAAGTGGTTTATCCATACATCTCTGTTTTGGATAGATAACTCTGTTGTTTGTTTAGAGTTTACCAATTTTCCCAGAAGTGGTTAGAGTCTATGGATTCTTCAATTACGTTGAGCTGATTTCTGACGTGCTGTTCCTTCTTTTTCCATAGTGTATTTCTGTACTGTTTTAGTGATTCAGCATTCTTAGGTTTTTGCATTCTTCATCAAACCATTTTTCATTGTTGTTAATTTTCTTAGGGTTTCTGCTTGACATTTTTAGATTTGATAGAGAAGCTGAAAGGTAAAATATACCGTTTAGGCTTTCTACTGCCATGTTTACAACTTCACTATTACAGTGAAATGTTTTGTCCAGGAAGTTTTTGGTCGATTTTTAAGCTACTTTCCTTCCATCTATATCATTTCTTAATATTATTCAGTTCCTTTGGCTTTAATGCCTCACGATTGAGTATCGCTCTGTTTAAGTAGACTGATTTTGCTGTGGTCTGAGAGAGGTGTTAGTGGGCTGACAGTGAACGCTCTGAGAGACTCTGGGTTGAGGTCAGTGATAAAGTAGTCTACAGTACTACCGCCAAGAGATTAGCTGTAGGTGTACCTACCATAGGAGTCCCCTCAAAGCCTACCATTGACTATGGAAAGACTCAGTGTGTGACAGACCTGCCCGAGTTGTGGCCCATTTTTGTTGGTTGTTTTGTCAAAAGTTGTGTCTAGGGCGGCATATTGGGGAGGGAATACTATCAGCTGCAGGTAGGTGTTTGTCCCCCTGTGTGCTGAGAGTGTCAGGTTCTTGTCCAGTTCTGGCATTTAGGTCGCCATAGACTAGTACATGTCCCTGGGCCTGGAAATGGTTCATCTCCCCCTCTAGGATGGAAAAGCAGTCTTCTTTAAACTATGGGGATTCTATTGGGGGAATATATGGTAGCACACATGAGGACATTTTTCTTTATTGAGATAATTTCCTCGTAAATTTTTTGCCAGATGTAAAACGTTCCTATTTTGACTAATTTCATAGAGTGGGTTAGGTCTGCTCTATACCAAATTAGCATACCCCTTGAGTCTCTTCCCTGTTTTACTCCTGGTAGTTTGAGACTACCAGCTCTCTGTAACCTAGAGGGCAACCAGTCGGTCCATCTCCTCCATGTTTCTTGTAGGATGACAATGTCTGTATTTCCAATGTCTTTGATGAAGTCTGGGTTTCTGCTCTTTAGGCAAAAAGCAGATGACCTCCGACCAGTACTTTCTGAAAGAATTCAGACCCCTTGACTTTTTCCACATGTTGTTACTTTACAGCCATATTCTTTTTTTTCAATGTCCCACATCAATCTACACACAATACCCCATAATGACAAAGCAAATACAGGTTTTGGCAATTTTTGCAAATATATTCAAAATAAAAAACTGAAATATCACATGTTGTTGAAGCACTTTTGGCAGCGATTACAACCTTGAGTCTTCTTGGGTATGATGCTACAAGCTTGGCATACCTGTATTTGGTGTTTCTCCCATTCTTCTCTGCAGATCCTCTCAGGCTCTGTCAGGTTGGATGGGGAGCGTCGCTGCACAGCTATTTTCAGGTCTCTCCAGAGATATTTAATTGGGTTCAAGTACGGGCTCTGGCTGGGCCACTCAGGGACATTCAGAGACTTGTCCTGAAACCACTCCTGCGTTGTCTTGGCTGTGTGCTTAGGGTTGTTGTCCTGTTGGAAGGTGAACCTTCATCCTAGTCTGAGGTCTTGAGCGCTCTGGAGAAGGTTTTCATCAAGGATCTCTATGTACTTTGCTCAGTTCATCTTTCCCTTGATCCTGACTAGTCTCCCAGTATATGCCCGATGGAAAAACCTCCCCAAAGCATGATGCTGCCACCACCATGCTTCACCGTAGGGATGGTGCCAGGTTTCCTCCAGACGTGATGCTTGGCATTCAGGCCAAAGAATTCAATCTTGGTTTCATCAGACCAGAGAATCTTGTTTCTCATAGAGTCCTTTAGGTGCCTTTTGGCAAACTCCATGCGGGCCGCCATGTGCCTTTTACTGAGGAGTGGCTTCCGTCTGGCCACTCTACCATAAAGGCCTGATTAGTGGTTGTCCTTCTGGAAGGTTCTCCCATCTCCACAGAGGAACTCTGGAGCTCTGTCGGAGTGACCATCGGGTTCTTGGTCACCTCCCTGACCAAGGCCCTTCTCCCCCGATTGCTCAGTTTGGCCGGGCGGCCAGCTCTAGGAAGAGTTGGTGGTTCCAAACTTCTTCCATCTAAGAATGATGGAGGCCACTGTGTTCTTGGGTACCTTCAATGCTGCAGACATGTTTTGGTACCCTTCTCCAGATCTGTGCCTCAACACAATCCTGTCTATGTACAATTCCTTCAACATTCTGTTTTTTATTTTTAATACATTTGCTAAAATTTCAAAAACTCAGTTTTTGCTTTGTCATTATGGGGTATTGTGTGTAGATTGATGAGGATTTTTTTTTAATTTAGTCCATTTTAGAATAAGGCTGTAACGGAACAAAATGTGGAAAAAGTCAAGGGATCTGAACACTTTCCAAATGCACTGTATGTACCGTAATAATTGTATAATAAACTCAGACCTTGTATATTCCAGGATGAGACAGTAAAAGCTTTGTGTTCCATAGTGTCTAGTGTTGCTTTCGTGTGGTTTAGACTCGGACCGTTACTAAGTAACAGTCTCAGCTAAGCCCACCACCCCCCCGATCCTACTAAACTACCTAGGTAATAATCTTCCTCTAATCAAAGTCAGACATGTCTCTTACTGAACCAACCACCTTTTAGATGATATACACCCAGACCAACCTTCAGACAGATCATACAAATTATCTTTATTCTCTAGCCCCCCATTAAGGCTACAGTCTGCTTCTAGAAAGAAAAGAGGAACCTCTGTAAAGAACCTACGGTAAAGGGTCGCACACTGCGCACTGCATGTGGATCTCCCGCTCATCTACCGATCGTTTAGCGCGCTGTTGATGCCCACCTGCCGACATTTTTTCGCAATTCTACATGTAAAATTGGTTTGCACTCGGTTCACCAAATTATAGCTGGAACTCTTTTCCGAGGTGCTAAGTACTCTCATGAGACAAATGCTATTGGTGCGTGTGACCGAGCCTTGAAAGGGTTCTTTGGCTGTCCTCGTAGGAGAACCCTTTAAGGAACCTTTTTGAGTTCCAGAACCCTTTTGGATTCCATGTAGTGAAGAACACTTGCCACAGAGT
Organism: Salmo trutta; assembly: GCF_901001165.1. NCBI lineage: Eukaryota > Metazoa > Chordata > Actinopteri > Salmoniformes > Salmonidae > Salmo > Salmo trutta. The sequence continues at coordinate 542,242 of NW_021822673.1, forward strand.
GCATTTTATCTGGAACCCAAAAGGAATCTTCAAAGGGTTCTCCTATGATGACAGCCAAAGTACTCTTTTGGAACCCTTTTGGGTTCCAGAACCCTTTTGGATTCCATGTACCGTAGAACAACGCCACGGAGTGTTTTACCTATTTACCAGAGTGTACTGGGTGTTAAAGAAATAGACATCTCTGGTTTGGGTCACAGGGTCCATCCAAAATGGCACCCAGTTCCCTGTATAGTAGGACAGCCAAAGGGTAGTGTCTATATAGTGCACTAGATGTGATGGAAATAGGGTGTTATTTGGGATACAGCCAGAAGGTAGCCACAGGGTCATGGTGTGTGATCTCTATCTTTAATGGTGTGAGTTTAAACACTAACGATGCTGAGAGAAACCTGCTCATGGTGTTGTTTACTCCGTTACTATGTTACTGTGGGCCGTCACGGAACACACATGCACCACAGGAGGTTGGAGGCACCTTTAATTGGGTAGGACGGGCTCGTGGTAATAGCTGGAGCGGAATCAGTGGAATGGTATCAAATACATCAAACACATGATGCCATGAAAGAAAGATGGCGTCGGAGAGGATGGCTGCCGTTTATTGGCTGTTAACCAATCGTGCTATTTTTATTTATTTTTTCGCATTGTTTGTAACTAATTTTGTACGTAATGTTGCTGCTACCGTCTCTTATGACCGAAAACAGCAATTACTCACCTCGATTTGGACAAATAATTTTTCTTTAATGAGTCGGACGGGAAGGATATACTCCATACACCCGAACAGGCCCTCATCCCCATCATTCACAGGAGAAAAAAGCAGACGTTTCACGGAAAGAGATCGGGGTGCATTGTGAGGATCAGGCAACGAGTGGCTAATCTGCCTTTTGCCATCTGTACTGTTAGCCAACGTTCAATCCCTGGAAAATAAATGGGAGGAACTGAGAGCACGTATATCCTACCAACGGAACAGCAGTCTCTGGTAAGACATGGGGCAGTGGCCTATGTGTATTTGTAAACAACAGCTGGTGCACGATATCTAAGGAAGTCTTGAGGTTTTGCCCACCTGAGGTAGAGTATCTCATGATAAGCTGTAGACCACGCTATCTACCTAGAGAATTTTCATCTGTATTTTTCGTAGCTGTCTACATACCACCACAGACCGATACTGGCACTAAAACCACACTCAATGAGCTGTATACCGCCATAAGCAAAAAGGAAACGCTCATCCAGAGGTGGTGCTCCTAGTGGCCGAGGACTTTAATGCAGGGAAACTTAAATCAGTTTTACCTCATTTCTATTAGCATGTTAAATGTTCAACCAGAGGGAAAAAAACTCTAGACCAGCTTTACTCCACAGATACAAAGCTCTCCCTCGCCCTCCATTTGGCAAATCTGACCGTAATTCTATCCTCCTGATTCATGCTTACAAGCAAAAATTAAAGCAGGAAGCACCAGTGACTTGGTCTATAAAAAAAGTGGTCAGATGAAGCAGATGATAAACTACTGGACTGTTTTGCTATCACAGACTGGAACGTGTTCCGGGACTCTTCCGATGGCATTGAGGAGTACACCACATCAGTCACTGGCCTTATCAATAAGTGCATCGAGGACGTCGTCCCCACAGTGACTGTGCGTACATAACCCCAACCAGAAGCCATGGATTACAGGCAACATTGCACTGAGCTAAAGGGTAGAGCTGCCGCTTTCAAGGAGCGGAACTCTAACCCGTAAGCTTATACGAAATCAAAATCGACAAACCATCAAACAGGCAAAACATCAATACAGGACTAAGATCGAATCGTACTACACCGGCTCCGATGTTCGTCGGATGTGGCAGGGCCTTGCAAACTATTACAGACTACAAATGGAAGCACAACCGAGAGCTGCCCAGTGACACGATGGGCTAAATAGCTTCTATGCTCGCTTCGAGGCAAGTAATACTGAAACATGAATGAGAGCATCAGCTGTTCTGGACGACTGTGTGATCAAGCTCTCCGCAGCCGATGTGAGTAAGACCTTTAAAAAGATCAACATTCACAAGGCCGCAGGGCCAGACGGATTAACAGGACGTGTACTCAGCATGCGTTGACCAACTTGCAAGTGTCTTCACTGACATTTTCAACCTCTCCATGTCTGAGTCTGTAATACCAACATGTTTCAAGCAGACCACCATAGTCCCTGTGCCCAAGAACACTAAGGTAACCTGCCTAAATGACTACCGACCCGTAGCACTCACGTCTGGAGCCATGAAATGCTTTGAAAGGCTGGTCATGTACCACATCAACACCATTATCCCAGAAAGCCTAGAACCACTCCAATTTGCATATCACCCCAACAGAACCACAGATGATGCAATCTCTACTGCACTCCACACTGCCGTTTCCCACCTGGACAAAAGGAACACCTAAGTGAGAATAAATAACTTCAAATTTCTTATATTAAGCAAAACAGACAGCCACATTTCTAGTATTTTTGATTTATTTACAGAAAGCCAGGGGTGCGAGCCAACAACCAGACATCATTTAAAAACGAAGCATGTGTTCAGTGAGTCCGCCAGATCAGAGGCAGCAGGGATGACTAGGGATGTTCTCTTGATAAGTGTGTGAATTAGACCATTTTCCTGTCCTGTACTTTTGGTTGTCAGGAGGAACGAATGGAGTAAAAAGTACAGAATTTACTTTAGGAACGTAGTAAGTAAAACACTACCTGGTCTAACAGAACACTACCTGGTCTAACAGAACACTACCTGGTCTAACAGAACACTACCGGTCTAACAGAACACTACCTGGTCTAACAGAACACTACCTGGTCTAACAGAACACTACCTGGTCTAACAGAACACTACCTGGTCTAACAGAAACACTACCTGGTCTAACAGAACACTACCTGGTCTAACAGAACACTACCTGGTCTAACAGAAACACTACCTGGTCTAACAGAACACTACCTGGTCTAACAGAACACTACCTGGTCTAACAGAACACTACCTGGTCTAACAGAACCTTACCTGGTCTAACAGAACACTAGAAACACTACCTGGTCTAACAGAACATTACCTGGTCTAACAGAAACACTACCTGGTCTAACAGAACACTACCTGGTCTAACAGAACATTACCTGGTCTAACAGAACACTACCTGGTCTAACAGAACACTACCTGGTCTAACAGAACACTACCTGGTCTAACAGAACACTACCTGGTCTAACAGAACACTACCTGGTCTAACAGAACACTACCTGGTCTAACAGAACACTACCTGGTCTAACAGAACACTACCTGGTCTAACAGAACACTACCTGGTCTAACAGAACACTACCTGGTCTAACAGAACACTACCTGGTCTAACAGAAACACTACCTGGTCTAACAGAACACTACCTGGTCTAACAGAACACTACCTGGTCTAACAAAACACTACCTGGTCTAACAGAACATACCTGGTCTAACAGAACACTACCTGGTCTAACAGAACACTACCTGGTCTAACAGAACACTACCTGGTCTAACAGAACACTACCTGGTCTAACTACCTGGTCTAACAGAACACTACCTGGTCTAACAGAACACTACCTGGTCTAACAGAAACACCTACCTGGTCTAAACAGAACACACTACCTGGTCTAACAGAACAACTACCTGGTCTAACAGAACACTACCTGGTCTAACAGAACACCTACCTGGTCTAACAGAACATTACCTGTCTACAGAACACTTACCTGGTCTAACAGAACACTACCTGGTCTAACAGAACATACCTGGTCTTAACAGAACACTACCATGTGTTCTAGACCTAGAACACTTACCACCTGGTTCTAACAGAACACGAACCTGGTCTAACAGAACACTACCTGGTCTAACAGAACAGCTAGCCGTGGTCTAACAGAACACTACCTGGTCTAACAGAAACACTACCTGGTCTAACAGAACACTAACCTGGTCTAACAGACACTACCTGGTCTAACAGAACACTACCTGGTCTACAGAAACACTACCTTGGTCTAAACAGAACACTACCTGGTCTAACAGAACACTACCTGGTCAACAGAAACACTACCTGGTCTAAAACAGAACACTACCCTGGTCTACAGAACACTACCTGGTCTAACAGATCAGAAACACTACCTGGTCTAGACAGAACACTACCTGGCCTAACAGAACACTAACCTGTCTAACAGAACACTAACCTGGTCTAACAGAACACTCACCTGGTCTAACAAACACACTTGTCTAACAGAACACTACCTGGTCTAACAGAACACTACCTGGTCTAACAGAACACTACCTGGTCTAACAGAACACTACCTGGTCTAACAGAACACTACCTGGTCTAACAGAACACTACCTGGTCTAACAGAACACTACCTGGTCTAACAGAACACTACCTGGTCTAACAGAACACTACTTGGTCTAACAGAACACTACCTGGTCTAACAGAACACTACCTGGTCTAACAGAACACTACCTGGTCTAACAGAACACTACCTGGTCTAACAGAACACTACCTGGTCTAACAGAACACTACCTGGTCTAACAGAACACTACCTGGTCTAACAGAAACACTACCTGGTCTAACAGAACACTACCTGGTCTAACAGAAACACTACCTGGTCTAACAGAACACTACCTGGTCTAACAGAAACACTACCTGGTCTAACAGAACACTACCTGGTCTAACAACACTACCTGGTCTAACAGAAACACTACCTGGTCTAACAGAAACACTACCTGGTCTAACAGAACACTACCTGGTCTAACAGAACACTACCTGGTCTAACAGAACACTACCTGGTCTAACAGAACACTACCTGGTCTAACAGAACACTACCTGGTCTAACAGAAACACTACCTGGTCTAACAGAAACACTACCTGGTCTAACAGAAACACTACCTGGTCTAACAGAAACACTACCTGGTCTAACAGAAACACTACCTGGTCTAACAGAAACACTACCTGGTCTAACGAACACTACCTGGTCTAACAGAACACTACCTGGTCTAACAGAACACTACCTGGTCTAACAGAACATTACCTGGTCTAACAGAACACTACCTGGTCTAACAGAACACTACCTGGTCTAACAGAACACTACCTGGTCTAACAGAACACTACCTGGTCTAACAGAACACTACCTGGTCTAACAGAACACTACCTGGTCTAACAGAACACTACCTGGTCTAACAGAACGAGAGAGAGAGAGAGAGAGAGAGAGAGAGCCTAGGAGAGAGAATAATTTTGATTGTTGATTTCACTTTTGTTTATTATCTAGTGAAATTGAATTGAGAAGTTCCATGTTATATTAGTGAAGAGACAGACAGACAGACACAGACAGGGACAGAGACAGACAGCCTTTCCACTCAGAGCCAAGTAGGGCTACGGTCATTCCTACTTCTTTCCAAGCGGAACTGGATGCCAGTTGCAAGCTCTGCCACATCCTGCTTCTAGAAGAATAACAACAGCCACAGTGTCTGTCTGTTGCATTCCAAATAGCACCCTATTCTCTACTTAGTGCACTACTTTTGACCAGGGCCCATATGGAATAGGGTTCCATTTGGGAGGCTGTAACAACGGGGCGGAGCTGAAACAGAAACATGAGCAAGACGTAGTGCCTGTTCTATGTCCAGGATCACTTCATAGAACTACAACGTCTTGGAAAGAGAAAGAGAAAAACATCTAGATAAATTCTCTCACTTCCTCCCTCTCCATCTCACTTCTCTCTCTCTCACTTCCTCTCTCTCTCACTTCCCGCTCTCTCTCACTCCCTCTCTCTCTCACTTCCTACCTCTCTCCTGTCTTTCCAGTCGTTTCTCTCTCCTTCCTGGATGGACCAGACGTAGTTTGTGCCAGAGCCAACCTGTTTCCTCCCTCCCTCCCTCTCCCCTCCCTCCCTCCCTCCCCCCCCCTCCCTCCCTCCCCTCCTCCCCCCTCCTCC